>NC_081411.1:647709026-647944026 GCF_030272615.1 Cryptomeria japonica
ATTCGTCATAAATATTGTTGTTCTGTTTATTTTATATTTCTTGTTTTCTGCTCTCTGTTCTGTCAAATTCTATATGAAATTAGGTAAATCTGAATACAGTTTACATTTATTGCATGCTTAATTATGAAGCTTTATGGCACATAAGGTACAATTCAGAATTTCAAGTGCTAGGAGGACAAAAGAACAAAGAAGACAATCCAAACGCTATCAGCAAATCCTAAAGGCAAAAAAGAAGATACGAGATCTAGAGGATCAACCAGCCATCAACATATACAATAGCCTATTTCACTCTTATAGAATGAAATATGATTTTTTTAACATAGAATGGATGATGAGAGATCTTGCTAGGGCATCGCAACCTATTTTGCAGGTTCTAGATCATAATTAGCGTTCTCTTTTTTTTTTGTTTGGTCTGTGTGTGTATCACACAATCACTCTATTAGGATCACGCAATCATTTTGTTAGGATCATGCAATCGCTCTTTCATAATTACGCAATAGTTCTGATAGAATTACGCAATCGACCATACAGTATCACACAATCAATCAGGTATCATCACGCATTCGTGTTTGTCATAGTTTAGTTTTCTATTTTCTGCAGGTTTTATTGGGTTATTGATTATCTGTCTGTAGCCTATGGTAAATTTACAGAGAGGATCAGGTTATTATTGAATCATAAACACTCATGCTCTCACATTTCAGTTTTGGGCTTAAAATAAACAATGGTTAAAATGGACATGCATGTATCACACTTCAGTTTTGGGCTTAAAATAAACAATGGTTAAAATTGGCATGCATGCATTCACATTTCAATTTGGCGTTTTAAAATTGACATGCACATGCATATCTCACACCTAAATTTGGGTTTTAAAATGAACGTGAATCAGGCTTCTCAATAGATTAACTCACATTTCTTTTTTTCTTAAGGGAAAGAACTTTTTATTTTGTTTGGGGTGGACCTACTGTTGCATCAACTACCTTTCCACCCGCCTTTGGGGTCTTGGGAGAAAGGGAGAAGATGACAACAATGCCCAAATTTTTCATTTTAGTAGTGAGGGGTATCTTTGACTAGGGATTTCATCACCCCACAAAGGTACTTCGAATTGGGATGTGTTGGGGATATCATCTCTCCCAGCGTACTCTCGAGTGGGTTTTTTGAGCCGCTATATAAATATACTGGCCAGGCGGCTAGAGTGTTGAGTGAATTCAACATATGTGGGTGCCTTTCCTGCATCGATAAGCTCAACTAAAGTCTTAAGTGGCTTTCTCTGAGAATCCATCATTGGATTGGGACCCCTCAAAAATTATAATAAGAACCAACTTAGTAGCCCAAATCCTACATTCGGTGATTTTGGGAGTGTGGATCGTACCCCATAGATACCCTTCATGTATCTTGCATTGTGATATAAAAATCCCTCTGTGATAAGATCTTCAGATCTTCAGGGTAAGAGAGACTGGCATGCCTGAGAAGTGTGTGCCATGGAGTGGAGCCAGTGCTGCTAGACTCTCTATCTATTCATTTTGTTTCATTATTTTATTGTAAGGGCCTCATTTGAATGGTTTCCAATATCCAGCCTAAGATTGTATTTTGTGTTTTTTTATGTATCTTTGTACCAGGCCAGTATTGAGCCATTTTTTTTTTGTGGCTATTTTAGGCCCTATCTTACGTATCTCTGAATTCTCAGAATTGGTCAGAACATAGTTCAGTTAGCTATACTTGTCTTCAAACAAATGTTCTCAGATTTGGAAAACAACAAACTTATCCTAGACATAGAATTACTGAAAACAAAGTCCATCTTGAAACGTCAGATTGTCCTACAAACTCAAAATTTTATATACTTTTGACCATAGGTAGTCCCTACACAGTCCTCATAGTCTTCATTTATGTTCTTATTATCATAGTCCTTGCATAGTCCTTGCATACTCTTCATTTACATCTTTATTATCATCCTTAGAAGTTGCATAGTCTTCATTTACGTCATTATTATCGTCCTTAGTCCTTGCATAGTCTTCATTTACATCCTTATTATCATCCTTAGAACTTGCATAGTCTTCATTTATGTCCTTATTTTTGTCCTTAGAAGTTGCATAGTCCTTATTTACATCCTCATTATTGTCCTTATATACATCCTTAGATTTAAATCCTTGTCTAGACCTCATATGCATTTGTCTTAGTCTTTCATCATTTGCATAATCAACCTCGAAAGTCATAGCATGCGTCTTAATGGGTCTCCCAAGTGATGGTTTGCTTCCCTTCGAGCAACCTAATCTAGTGCCAAATGATGGTCAACAAAGAAATCATTGATAGTTTAGGTAACTTAGCCTAGCAATTAAAGAGAAACGCACCTCATTATATAGGAGTCGATTACGAGCTAAAAAATAGAGTATAAAAGTGCCCGTAGAATTGATAGAGAAATTGCTACAGAACGTCTAAGAGAAGAGCTTGAAAAACTTGTGTTGCAAAAATCTCAAAATACTCAACAAGTTTCATGTCAAAATCCTCAATAAAGAGTCTAGTCTAGTGCTGCATATTCCATATTTAGGTCTAGAGTCTTGCATTATTGTAGTCTTGCATTAGGTTCTAAACCATCCTCATATAGAAGTCTTAAATGCCCGTCACAAGGTCACAAAAGGAAAAAAGTAAAATGGACCCAAACAATGACCTGTCAGTAAATCCAACTTGGAACATGGAAATATCAACTATTCAACAGTCAAATTCTCAGGCAATGCCCACAATACACATGAACTACAACAAAATTTAACACGCGAAGAGATTTAATCAGCTCAACAGGACCCACATGTCCTTATGATCTTAGACACTCTTATACATAATGATAGGGACAAGTATCTCTCATTGTTATTACAAAATGGGGCCAAATTACCTAAAGATTTTGATATCACAACAATCTTACCACTAGGAAATACACTAGGTCAAAATAACAGTCAAATACCACATATGACACAAACGCAAGCAACGACCTCAAGTTTTCCTCAGAATACATCAACATCATATATACAAACAAATGACATTACAAACGCGAATTCTCAATCAAGTGCATCATCCTCAACAATAAATGTTAGCACACCAACATAAGCTATACCAATAATGTTAAGTGTCTCAGCACCCATTCAAACACAAGTTCCTCATACAACAAGTGCAACTCAACCTTCGGTTTCCTATTCCATAGGATCTACATACAGTCATCAAAATGCAAACCTAGGTTTTGCTAATATAATGAGTACAACTCAGTCAAACATGGGTTCACATATCACTTATTTCATAGTACCTAGTGGAACTCATAACACGCAAAATTATAATCATGGTACCTTTCAACAACCTCCTAGTTATACTATCATGAATCCTTTTGTGGAAAATATACATGCGCAAAGTGTACCCTTGACTCAAACAGATATTTTGTCCCAACAAGTACATAATCTACAACAACAGATGACAACTATGCAAACTGGTAACAATAAAAAGAGCTACACAATGCAGGACTTATGTCCTTATCCTTTTTATCACACATTATACATGTCACCTTTCCCACCATATTTTGAAACACCAAAATTTGACAGATATCGAGGGAAAGGAGATCCTAGAGATCACATCAGAGAGTTTTTACAACATGTATAGAGCTTGCAACTAAAGACACTTATCTAATGAGACTGTTTCCTAAAAGTATGGGATGCTCAGCCTTGGAGTGGTTTTCACATTTACCACCAACTATCACATCATGGGGTGAATTAGCTAAACACTTCATTGCTAACTTCTCACATGACATTGAAACCCCAGTCACTTTGATGGACTCATATGCTGCAAAATAATATGAGAATGAAACATTTGCATCCTTCATACAATGATGGAGAGCTCTCTATAGGAGGTGCAAGACTATTATTCTAGAAACAGAGCAAGTTGACATGTTCACGGAAAACTTAATCCCTAAGATCAAGTACCCGATACAAATGCAATGTTTGACCATATTTAAACAAATAATTGAAAAAGCCCTAAAGTATGAGAAAGGACTAGTAGAACAAGGTCTCATAAAATATGGCAATAACAACAACAATGATAAATCCAAATTTTGGTCGAAAAACAAATACATGACCAACGATGGTGTTGTAGACGTCGTACAGTGAACATAACTCAACTGATTTTGTCTTTACAGGGTCCAAGTCAATCATTTAGTCCACACATAGAGAATAACACTGTATCGACAAATGTAAATGCTGCGAAAACTATGAACACAAAATTTCCAAGGGTAAATGCTCCAAAAAGGAATTACACACCTCTAGGGGAACCTATTGAATCAGCGTTAAAAAAGTTGATAGAGACAAACATGATCACTTTTCTAGAAGTAAGAGTATATGAACCAGGTCCTTTCAAACCTACATGGTGGAATGATAGTGATTTTTGTGACTATCATCGTACTAAAGGTCACAAAACTGCGAGTTGCTATAAATTGAAAAACTTAATCCAAGACATGATTGATCAAGGTGACATCATGATTGACACCAACAAAATGTCAAAACACACGAATCATACAATCTTTAAGGATCCATTTGTCAAACATGACAAAGGGAAGGCATCTACATCAGGAACACAAGACAATACAACTAACTACACAAAAGTCTCATACGACTACAATATTCATGCCATTAGCTCAGGAGATGTAGTAGATGATGATTCACAAGAAACGCTTGATAATGATGAGCAATATCAAGAGACTTACAATGATGATAACCAAATTTGCATGCTGTTAGAAGCACCAAAATATGATGAAGACAAGAATCTTTGTCTTATGGACTGGGGGCATGAAGAACCATTTCATTCAGGATGGTTTGAAGATGAACTTATAACACATTTCATGGATGTCACACTTGTACATGATGACTATAGGAAGGCATATGACATAAACCTTGATAACACAACATATGTTATAGATAGTTCCTTCACAAGAGATGATACAGTGGCTACAATCATAATAAATCCCAAAGACAGAGACTGTGCAGTAGTTACTCGCAGATCTAAAGTAGATTTACAAGGAGTACCATCAAACCCACCACCAACAGTAGGGACCTATAATGTTGTTGAGAAGCTCAAGAAAACCCCGACACATATATCACTCTCTGAACTACTGCATATATCACCAACTCATAAAGCTATCTTGGACAAAGCACTTCAAGATTCAGTAGTGGACAAAAAGATAGATGAAAATGCCTTCCAATCCATGGTGGGGAATTTGACATAGGGTACCCTCATTGCATTCACAGAACAAGATATTCCTAGTGATAGACTTCTCCATAATGACCCACTACATCTAGAAGTTACATACATAAGAGAAGAATCAGAAGAGTACTTATAGATGGAGGAGCTAGTCTCAACATTTGTACATTAAAGTTGGTTAAGGCATTGGGATATTTTGAGCTTCATCTTGATTCTTCAAAGAGAATAAACATCAAAGCATATGATGATAAAGAGTGCCCCTCAAAAGGTATAGTTACACTACCAGTACAAGTAGGACCTATAACGATAGAGGTTACTTTCCAAGTGTTGGACAGAGAACTAGGGTACAACATGTTATTGGGCCGCCCATGGATTCATACCATGCAAGTTGTATCATCAACATTTCAACAATGTGTCAAATTCCCATACAATGGAATTGAAATCACCATAAAGGGTGATCCAAATCCATTCCAACACTATAATCACTTAAAGACAAGTGTAGATTACCAGGTACCAATTAATCAAGCAACATCCCTCACTACACAAATGGAGTCATTAACAATCACATAAATACAAAAGAATACGCCTACAACATCTTCTTTGCAGATACAAGATATTGGTTGTGGAGAATACTCTATTTCAAGTACCTCAAATGGAAAACAATTATCTCCTTCTCCTAGGTATTTTGGGAAACCTCAAAACACAGTAATGAAACAAGACAAAGGAAAGGAAATAGTCAGATACTCAGATCCATGCTCTTTCATTAGGTGGGGAGATTTACAAGGATCTCTAAATTAAGATGTCAATCACTGGATATACAGAGAAGAAGATGACATGACAGTACCCAGATTACCCTTAGATCAGTATGGCAATGGATTCAAGATGCTACAAAAACATGGGTATGATGGTACTATAGGCTTAGGGTTACAAAAGAAATGAATATTAGAACCCATTGTACCAAACAACAATCCAAAGAATCAAGGGTTAGGATATAAACATGTACCAAATATAACATAAGCAAGACAACATACATTGAATATACTGAACCGACCAAGGCTACCATCAGAATACATATCTCAAAGTCAGTTGTCAACAAGAGCATTTCCTTCTTCATCTTATACAAGAAAGAAAATACCAACATCTCCTAGTATAGAATCAAATGGTGAAGATATGAGACAACTTCTACAAGAACCCAACACTGAGTCAACCAACAATATAGTAATTGACACATCTGCGCAAGCAAATATGGTAATAGACACATGCTTAGCATGAGTAAATGAGCCTAATCCTTGGTTGTTGTCAATACTTATGCCAAGGGAAACAACTCAAGCTCCACCCAATGAATCAAATGAAGAAAGACTACAATGACTTATACCAGGTTTAAGAAGGGTAACCCCCATACAAAGGAGACCTGCAAATCTACAACAAACTCAAATGCAAGAACAAGAGGAGATAAGTGATACAACCTCAGAAGCTGAAACATAAATAGAAAGTGAGATAGATTCTCATGACTATGAATTCCTATCTGATCATGATTCCAGCCCATGAACAATTGACATGATAAGGTATCACAAATTGCCTATAGATGATGAAAATATACCAGGTCACTCAAATAACTAGGTATGCATGTTATCAGAATCTGTTACAACAGAAAGGAGTAATGAATTACCCCTTGTACACTCATATTTGATTGAATGGGGATGAGAAGGAAAACCAACTCTAGATTGGTTTGAGAACAATGAAGCTATTATAGAATTCCTTGGTGTCAAAGAAGGATTTCCACAAGGTGATCACAAGACAGGATTTGATGTAGACCTGGATAGAACAACATACTTTGGAGAGGCAATCACCTTTGTAATAGAAGATATTGATCAAAGTAATAACAATGGCAAGAGTGAGTTAGACAACCTCCCTATTGAAAAAGAGAATTCAACATTACTCATGGAAAAAATTGAAGTAAATATAACAGAAGGAGAAGTTGTACATAATATCCACTTAGCAAAATCATTAAACCGGGAAGAAAATGACAAATTCATACAGTTTTTCAAACAAAGTCCTATCAATTTTGCTTGGTCCTATATGGATATGCCAGGCTTAGATCCAAAATTTGTGTAACATCATTTACCCTTGCTACCAGGAATTAAATCATACAAACAAAAGCTAAGAAAGATGCATCCACAGATTGCATTACTGGTCTAAATAGAACTCCAAAAGTTGCTGGATGTGGGCTTCATTCGACCTATTGACTATGCAGAATGGATATCCAATCTAGTACCTATGACTAAGCCCACTAGGGGCATAAGAATCTGTACCAACTTTCAAGATCTAAACAAATCATGTCCCAAGGATGATTTCCCATTACCCAACATAGACATGATAGTTGACTTAACTGCTGGGAATGAAATGCTTTCATTAATGGATGGTTTCTCGGGATACAACCAGATATGTATTGCACCAAAAGATCAACACAAGATGACATTTACCTATCCATGGGGAACATACTATTGGAACGTCATGCTGTTTGGTCTTAAGAATGCATGAGCAATATACCAAAGGGCTATGGCGACACTATTTCATGACATGATCCACAATATCCTAAAATATTATGTGGATGATCTATTGGATAAATCACAGACAAGAGATGGTCACCTTGAAGTTCTTGGAAATATATTTGATCGATTAGAGCAGTACAATGTCAAGTTAAACCCCAAAAAGTGTGTTTTTGGTGTAACAATAGGTAAAATTTTAGGATTTATTGTGTCTAATAGAAGAATTGAAGTAGATCCTGCAAAGGTCAAAGCAATCATGGATATGCAACCTCCATCAACACTTAAGAAGTTAAGAGGGTTAGAAGGAAGACTACAGTCCATAAGGAGATTCATAGCACAGCTAGCAAATAAATGTCATCCATTTCAGTATTTACTTAGAAAAGGAGTGTAAAGCGGAAAATCGCGATCGAACCCTAGTTGCTCTCCCCTCTTCCAACTCCAAGGAGAGAGAAGGGAGATTCACTAGGGTTGATGGTTTTCACTTAGGGGAGAGACTTTACATTCAAAAGAGGGGTTGAAACCCACAAGATCCAATCCCACGCAATGCAAGATTGGATGTTAAATGAGTTTCAAGGGTTATGACAACAAGGCTACCCTCTTTTGTAAAGAATGTGCATAGAAGAATTAAGCTAGGAATGCATAGAAAGTGACAAAGATTCGCTTATAAACTGAGATAGGGATATAGGATGAAGCTGCGGACCTGGAATTAGCAGTAAAATGTCGATACGGCGCTGTCCTGCAAATTTGAGCAAAATTTGCCAGGACGATGGCGCCCGAGCGCCACGGTCCTCCGAAAAATCCGCGAAATGAAGGGGGATCTGTTCGTCTCTGCACAAGGATTCCAGATCTTCAATTTCAGCCACGTACCTGCAACCTACACACAGAAAGGCGAAGATGATTGGGGGGTTAGGGATTAGGGGTTTGCCTTTAGGTCAAACCCCGGTTTTGGAATTAACCAAGAAATGAGCAATGCTGTAAATGTAAATGTCTGTAATGTAAAACAAGTACTAATACCTTGTTGTAAGGATGTTTGTATCCTTATGTGCGAAGGTATAGATGTTGTATGTTGTATGTTTGTAAGTGATCTCCTCTTCAATGGTTGAATCCTTGTCTTGAATGCAACACTTAGCCTTGAATGGAGACTTGAAATGATCAATTGCTTGAAGGAATGCTTGAATGCTTGAATGCTTGAATGCTTGAGTATATTTTCCACGCCTTTTCCCTCATGTATCTCTATCTCCAAATGAGAGAGGAAAATGTAGTTTATATACTTGTCATTTAGGGCTGATAGACTGATTTTCCCGACCTTAGGCCGACCAGGAAAGATAATTTTCCAATTTGCAAACATAAAGACCCGAAGTCCAAAAGAGACCAGGCCCAAAATAGGACCCAGGGACCAGGGCGCTGGGCGCCATGGTCCTGGAGGACTAGGGCGTTGGGCGCCTTGGTCCTGAAGGACCAGGGCGCTGGACGCTCTGGTCCCACCTCCCGGGACAGTAGGGTGCAAAGGAGGTTCAGGCAAGGGTGCAAGAAAATGCAGTTTTCAGTGTCATAATCAGGTTTCGGGGTCTCCATTTAGGTTGCATGTTGCGTCGCCATCGTGAAGACCGAAATGCGGTCAAAATTGCAAGTGTCGCAATTTTAGGACGCTACATTTAGCCCCCACTTTAGCGGGAGTATGTATGCTCATACTTCCAGTAAAGTACAAGGAAACAACATTGAAAGACTTTCACCACATCAAGGAGGCAAGATACACCAAGCCCCCAGTGGACTAAGGATCTTACGACTTCGATTGACAAAGTAAAAGGGAATATCACGAGAGAGAACCATGACTGTCAGTAGTAAGGTTCCCTCACTATAAGTCATGCAAGAAAGATATCAAAAATTTTCAAGGCAAAGCTAAATTTGTCAAGAAATTTTCAAGTATCTTGAAAAGATATGAACGGGATGTATGCCCCCCTATGTTAAAGTGATCGCACACGCCTCACCGGGGGTGATTTCTTTAAGGTAGTGATACATATAAGAAAATGAAAAAGGGAAAGGAGCACGTTATCGCAAGGATTTAGCCCCCAAGTGTGAGATAAGCCCAAGGATAATAGATACAAAACACAAAGCACGAGGTGACTTCGCTTTCCTCGGGGTCAGTATGCTGTATGATTATTCATGTATATCATATGTATGTATGCATAATTGTTCTTCATTCCCCAATCAAGGAAGGTCACCTAGAAGAAGGGAACACATGTGTCTTTTGAGTCAACATGAGAGAGATCAAGAGATCTCAATACTTTGCATCGTCCTCAAGTAGACAACACCAAGGACAACAAATAGAAGAATGAGAATAACGTATAGAAGAAGTAACACAAGAGAGGAGGAGAGAATCTATTATGCTAATGTAACTAGTCTAGCACGTCATCTACCCCCCGATCTTGCTGATCAATGTTTCGGGAAGGCAGGGAACACGCTAGAGGAGGAACATTCAACACAGCAAATGGAGCTATCACAAGATCCAAACAAGGGCTATGTTCATGTTCCGAGCCACATTGTTCTTGTCTAGGAACTAGGATAAGTGCTTTAGAAAATTCATTAGATAAATGGTTATCAATATCAACAAGTTCATATTCACTATCAGAAGCAAGAGAAGCAACATTTTCATCATGAATAACATTTTCATCTATAGCATCATCAAGATTTATAAAAATAGGGTCTTTAATTCGCACAGGATCAAGACCATCATGCATCTTATGTTTTGGAGATTTTGGAGAAAATGGAATAATGCTTGTTGAAGGTATTTTTGGAGATTGCAAAGTTTGAGAAGCAGCTGCTTGAGCTCTAAGACGATGCTTTCGTCGGCATTCACGTGCAGAACGATTTCATCTAGTCTTAGTAGGAAGTAAAGAAGATTGAGGAGGAGGAATGTTCTCATCCTTATCACTTGGGTGTTTAGGTTGTGGTCTCTTAGGCTGGATAATAGGAGAAGAAGAAGGTCTCTTCTCTCTATAAAAAGAAGGAGGAGGAACTGCTCCATATAAAGGAGGAATTTTTGGTTTAGGAAGGAGACCAAGTCCATCATGACAAGGAGGTATAGGTCTACTCTTAGAAGGTTTATTAGGCATAGACATAGTCACATCCATAGGGATGGGTTGGGAATCTTCTTGAGGAAAGACATTAGTTTTATCTTTCAAAGGAAGAACTTCCTTCTCAAGAACAATAGGAATGTCAAGTTTGGGTGTTCTAGGTTCACTTAGAGATAGGATCATATCTTTTTTCCACTTTTGATAAGATTTGAAAAGATGATCACTTCGCGGAGGAAGAGATTGGAATTGTTTAGGCCAAAAGTAATCAATAGGAATGCTAGAAGTTCTTTCAGTTGGTTTAAAGAGACTATGATTGATAGTAACAACTTCACCATTATGGGGAAATTTCAAACACTTATGAATAGGAGAAGCAATAGCTTTCATGGAAGATAGCCAAGGATAGCCAAGCTTCACATGAAATTGTTCGGAAGATGGAATAATAGCAAAGTTCACATCAAGGGATTTGTTATGGACTTCAATAGGAAATGTAATAGAACCAATTGCAGGAGAAGAAAATGCATCAAATAGTTTCACAATCACATCTGTTTTGTCATATATCACTTGATTCAATTGCAAAGTAAAAAGAAATTCTTCAGTAATAACATTAACCATGCACGAAGGATCAATAAGCACTCCACGGCAAGGTGTATTCTTGACTTTTGCAACTATATATAAAGGACCATCAGGTGCCCTAATGGTTTCACTAGAATCAAATGTGATGGAAGGTTCTTTAGGGTTTTCTTGCTGCTCTACAAAGTTAATCACATTCGGAGTCATAGACACAAGACCATCAGATGAAAAAGAGGAATCATTAGTCTCAATTGCATTAGAGGTATGAGAAGGTAATGGATCAGTGAAAATATGAAGATTTTGATTAGGAGGAGCTACAGATGTATTGCCTTTATCATTCACTCCAGAAACAGAAATAGTATTATTATCAATCAAATCTTGAATTTTACCCTTTAAAGAAAAACATTTTTCAGTATCATGCCCAGGCTGACGATGAAATTGACAAAAAGCTTTGTTATCAAAATAAGGTGAAGTAATCTTTGCAGGATCAATTTGCCTTATAGGAGGAAGAGTAAGCACATTTTGTTCCAATAACTTATTCATAATACTATGCAATGATTCATTCAAAGGAGTATACTTTCTTTCTTTCTTGAAAAATTTAGAAATAGGAGGCACACCTGATGCTGCATTCACATTGTTGTTGATGATGTTTTCATTGAATTTGATGGAATCTCTGTTCGGTTTAAACTTCCCAAATGGTTGTTGACTGCTATCACCCTTATCACTCAGAGCCATAGGATGTGATTGTTCCATTTGACTCACAGTCAGTTGATAATTGTGAAGAGTTGCACACAACTGTTGGAAAGAAGTAAACTCAGAAAACAGAAGTTTGTCTCGAATATCTTTTTGTAAATTAGAAATAAAGATTCTTTGAATATCATTGTTAGGCACTGGAAAAGAAATTTGAGCATACAAATGCTTATATCTACCAATGAAATCAGTCACTTTTTCTTTAACACCTTGTTTACAATGCATTAAATCAGTCAAAGTAACTTTAGGACTTATATTGTTTTGAAATTGTTGAATGAAAGCATTTGCAAGTTGTTCGAAAGAAGTAATAGAATAAGAAGGTAACGAGCAATACCATTGTAGGGCTTTGTCTCTTAATGTTCTAGTAAACAATTTTGCAAGCAACCTTTGGTCGTAAGCAAAATCAGTACAGATTGTTTGAAAGGTCTTAACATGTGTTAGAGGATCACCCTTACCATTATAAAGCTCCAAATGTGGAATTTCAACATGTTTAGGGGGAATAGCTCGAACAATGTCAAGAGAAAGTGGGCTCGCAACATCAAATGTGGGCACACTAAACTTAGATTGATTCATAGAGGCAATTTGTTGTTGTAAAGAAGAGACAGTTTGTGCAAGATTGTTAATGGTCGCTTCAGTCGAAGAGTTCATATTAGATGTGTTAGATTGAGATGGAGGTGTTATGTTATTAAAAGAAGGTAAAGAGTAAGGTGGTGGCACCCTATGATAATTAGTCATAGGAGATGATTGGACAGGAGGAACACTACAAGGAGGAATGGAATGATTGAATGAATTGCCCCCTTGCGTCATGTTCATTTGTGGAGATATAATAGGGACACTCATTGAAGGAGTGAATGAAGAAATCGGATTAAATGAAGGAAGAGGGTTAATTGAAAAGGAAGGATTGCCTCCATGACTGGTGATCACAGGAGGAATGTCTTGTGTAGAAGTAGCCATTATGTTTGATGTAAAGGTAGGTATGCTAGCAATAGAAGTCATCAAAGGAATAGAATGATTGACTTGAGTAGGAGGTTGTGTATAACCCAAATTTTCAGCACAACTCTTCATAGGCATCACATTCGAATCCACAATGTGTGCAATACCACGCAAAATATCAATTCCATTCTTATCACTTTGAAGCATACGTTTTAGACCCTCAATTAAAGGAAGAGCTTGACTATCAGGGTATTCTTGAGACATCCACTGTCGAAAATTGTCAAATTGGTTATCCAATTTTGAAAGTTGTTCTTCAGAAACCTCATGGAGAGATTCTTCATCATTAGGAGGATTAGAGGAATTACCCATGTCCTCGTTAAAAAGGCTATTCAAATTAGGTTCCATCTCCTCGGTAATTAAACCTCGGAAAGACTTAATTCTACGGCTTCGTTTAACGGGAATAGTGTAAGTAGGGCTTATTGTTGTAAAACTCATGCACTAGAGAGAGAGAAAAAGTTTTGAATTTTAGAGGTAGCAATTTTTAGTAAAATCAGCCAATCTTCTGGATTTAAGCTGTTAAATACAATCAGGACAATCTCCCGAAATTTCAGAAAAAATGTCAGGGACCGTGGCGCTTCGGAGTGCACACGGTCCTGGCAACTTTTTTCGAAATTTGCAGGGATGAAAGTTATGATGATTTTGGAGCTAATCTGAAAAAATTGAATGGTTTTATGATCTGTAGATAGGCCAAATTAAAGTTGCAATCTCGAAATTGAATCCTACCAAGATTGTCAAAAAATGCAAAAATTTGAATTTTGAAAAAGAGAGGGAAATTGAAATTTTGAATTTTATGATTTTAGAGGGAATGTCAAGAGCAATGCAAATTTTGAAATTTAAAAATTGACTCAATTTCACGCAAAATTCAATTTTGAAAGCGGAAATTAAAGTTGTTGTAATTAAGCACTTAATTTCAAAAGTCACAAATTGCAAGAATTTAAATAAAGCACTGAAATTTCGAATGAATGCAAACACACTTTTCAGATTTAGGACAGTAAGAACACAATTTTGACACAAAATTTCAATTTCAATGATTTTTGAATGATTAGAAGCCTCAATCAAAGCAATCGCTAGACCAACTTTGACTGTAATTTTGAAGGTGTTAAAATTGATAAAATCAGCCAAAATTCTGGATTTTAGCAGAAAAATACAGTAAGATCTAGCTCCCGAAATTTCAGAAAAAATGTCAGGGACGATGGCGCTCGGAGTGCACACGGTCCTCGCAACTTTTTTCCAAATTTTCAGGGATGAAAGATATTGTGATTTTATTGCGGAATCCAAAGTTACAGCTGATTTGGAAATGTTTTGATCAGTGAAATTGTCAGACAAAGGTTGAATCAAGAGGGTTTTAAAAATTAGGGTTTTAACACTTAACCACTTAATTTTTAAAATTAAAGCACAAATATGAATTGGTAATTTGTAATAGAAGGGTAGATCTAAAACAAGCATTAACATTTAGACATTTCACAAGCTTAATTACTAAAAAGAAATTTAGGGTTTTTATGTAATTAACCTCTAAAATTTTGTAAAAGATCAAACATGAAAATGTAATCAAGGAATCCAATTTTCAGATCTAATTATGAATAATCAGAAAGGATGTTCACATCGGGTTCACCAAAATGTAAAGCGGAAAATCGCGATCGAACCCTAGTTGCTCTCCCCTCTTCCAACTCCAAGGAGAGAGAAGGGAGATTCACTAGGGTTGATGGTTTTCACTTAGGGGAGAGACTTTACATTCAAAAGAGGGGTTGAAACCCACAAGATCCAATCCCACGCAATGCAAGATTGGATGTTAAATGAGTTTCAAGGGTTATGACAGCAAGGCTACTGTCATGCCCAAAATTTAGGGCAAAAACGGAACAATTTTTTTTCTAAAAAAGATACTAATTTAATTTAAAAGCACACTCTTGCGACAAGCGCTAGAGAAAATTCCATTAATAAATTCGAGCTCATTCTGAAACGAACGAAGCATCGACAATCAGTTATATTCTAATCGCAGAATAACCTACTGGTTTAAATTTTATCTCCAAAAGATATTTAATTAATAGTTTTATTAAATTAATCATACTAAAAATATTAGGAGAGATATTTTAAAATTTATTTCCCACTATGACTATATAGTCTTAGCAATTTTAATTAATTTCTTCTTTATAATTTTCTTCCATATCTATATTGTGTACATATAAAAAGTACATATATACATATAGATCATGCATATATTTTGTATATCAATAATTTAATTTCTTAAATCAATTAAACTCAAAAAAAAACATACATATATATTCATATATATATTCCCATATAGATATATATGGAAACATATATATTATTATATATATATATTCTACATATATTCCAATATTTTAATCCTAACCTTCTAAATCCATTTCAACTTTCTAAATATTATCACTTAATTTCCTCAACCCTAATTAGGGTTCTAAATTCTTATTTAACCATTACCCAAATCCAAATTACATGTTTATTTTTTTTTTATTTTAAAAACTAAACTTCCCTAGCCGCTATCGGGCTAGGGTTTTAACCCCTTTTTTTTTTTAGCAGGTAAAGATTCATGCCGGGCCGAAGACCTTACGGCGGCCATGTCCGAAATTACTTGCAGGTCGCAGTGGTTCCAAGTGGTGGCTGGCCGCGCGCACCACTGTGTGAGCGCACAGTGGTGCCGCGGCACCACTGTGTACCCACACAGTGGGCGCCGCTGGCGGCACCACTGTGTGGCCACACAGTGGCGGCCGTGGCCGTCCACTGTGTGCCCACACAGTGGGAGCCGCAAGCGGCTCCACTGTGTGTGCACACAGTGGGCGCCGCGCGGTCGTCCACTGTGCGTACACACAGTGGAGCCCGCGGGGTCTCCAACCTATATTTTTTTTTAAAATTTTTTTTTAAAAAAAATACAATAACATTTAAATATATATATATATATATATATATATAAATATATATAAATATATATATTTATATATATGTATATATATATTTATATATATATGGTGTTTACAAAAAAATTAACATGCATAAATAAAATGATAAATTTAATACCAAATAAAGTTTATATACATTTTACAAGAGAATTATTACATGCAAATTTTTAAGCTAATATAATAATGGAAAAGATAACCAAGTTAAATAAAAAATATAAAAAAAATAAATATATATATATATATATATATATATATATATATATATTAATTTAAGTGCATCTATAAAACAAACTTCTAAATCAAAGTTAACAAAAAAAATACAAATCTAAAGTATTTCACAAGGATACATTATTCGTTGCTCTTTTTGTAATAAGAAATCCTTTAATATTTCTTTAAATAAAATATTCACATAAAACAACTTTTCTTTCTATCTAAAATACTTAAAAGCTTTCAGCTAAAATAAACTTCTAAATTGACTCAATTAAAAATACAGGTAAAAATCTAAATGAAAACAGATTTTTTTTTTTTATTTCTTTCATAAAACAAGAAGCTTTACATGCATCACTAATTTGCTTTTCTTTTTCAAATATACTAGAAGTAAAATCAAGCCTTTTCTCTTTCTTTAAAACATCTCTAATATATACTATCAAATATACAGAATGTTTTCTCTGAACAGTCACAATAATAAAACTTCAAATCTTTTATTACAAAATTTTCAACTTGTTTCTCCTTTCTTTTGAATGAGGCATTTATTCACAACAACTTTAAAACAATATCTGCAAACTGATTTCAAATATCTTCAATTTCAATCTTCTGAATATCTTTCATGAATTTCTATCCTCTTTCCTCTGGATTTCCTGCATAATAGAAAACACAAAACTGATCACGGAGTGCTCACCTCCCAGCCTAGGCTAACTGGTAGCCACCCCCGAGCTCGGAGAACCAATTCCTAGACAGGTAACAAACAGGCAAACACAAAGAAACACAAAACATACAAACATTACAGACACATTCCCAACCTGGCTTTCACAGCACCACACTCTGGTGGTGAACATTTTCAAAGGGTGGTAGTGGACCAAATACCCTGAGGAGAATTCTGCAAGTATGTAATAACAAGAAGCCACCTCATGGCACAAATAACATATCAAAATCTCAACCCCATAAATTCCTTATGCCCCCCAAAGGCATTCTAGCCTTATAACCCTCCTTATGACCCCCATTGCACAAACAGGCCATGCAGCAAGGGTCACACAAAGATCCCTTGTGATCTCTCTCTAAAGAGAGTCTCTCACTCGAGGGTTGTCACTGCTACCACCCTCAAGATCCTCTTCTCTCCCAAGAGAAAGAGAGATCTTGAGAAAACTCCCAAAACACATTCATTCATAAAACAAAACCAAAAGATTTTCAAACATTCATTTTCAAGAATACAGATTTTCTTATTCAACAACTTTCAGAAATAAACAAAACTAGACATTAAAAGTAAAAATGAAACCAACCTTATTCTGCCCAAAGGTTATAATGATATCTGAAGAAGAGCTGCCCAATCCACAATTCTTTATTTTTCCTTAATCAATTTCTTTATCCCATAACATTATTTTTCTTCCAAATTTTCTTTTTGTCTCCAAAAATGGAGAGTGGGTGATTAACCAGCTATTCCCAAAAATCTTCCTTAAGAAGCTCACTCTCTGAGTTCTCACAGGATTCTAAAAAAAAATCAACAAAAAGAAGGAAGAAAGCAAAAATGCAAAAAGACTTTCCTTTCAAGAGGGAAAATCTTGATTTGATTTTCACTTCAATTTCCAATTTTCGCTCAACTCAAAAAAACCAATTTTTAAAGCATTAAAAAGATCATTATAAAGTAGAAACTTGCCTAAAATTACCCCTAACCCCTAGGTATACCTTATGGGCTTTAGGAAACCCTAATAGACTACCCCTAGGTGTTCATTTAACCCATTCTAAACCCCTCTGAAGTTCATTTTCGGGTCAACCATAAGTTGACCACTCCAAATATTATATTCTCAAAATATCTTTTTGACAACACATTATTTTATTTAAAATTAATTATAATTAACACTTTCCCATCAAGAGACAAAATAAAATATTTAAATTTAAATCCTCACATGTGTCAAGTGACACTAATAAAATACTTTTACGAAAATAAACATGAAATTGTCTCTTGAGGTTTTTTTTTTTTTTTTACACAATAAATTTAAATAACACAAAACACACATGCAGCATATACTGATACGAATAAAATACAACACAAACGGGGTGTTGTCTCTCCAAATAGACAAACCCTGGCTTTACGAACATACTTAAGTCTAGGTTTGATTCTCCGTAATTTTCCATGGTCACATGGTAAATTTCCTGCGCATCTCAATTTACATATTAATACTCCCAAATATTCATATAAAATATAATTCAATAATACAACAATGCACATCATTACTTGCATACAATTTTCATCTACACAGATTGAATACATCTTTTGTCAAGCAAATTCACATAAACAATTTTTCATCCTAATTCACATAAACTAAACATACATCATAGTTCTATATTCAAAGTAAGGTCCTGCAAATTCATTAACGACATCTATCATTGCAATATCATTCTATCTAATAATCATGTAGTGTTCTATCTCATAAAGCATGTAAGTAAAACATCAATTCATAGCAATGTTATCCAATATCCTGAATTCATATAAGTTCTAAGTCTCAAAATGCATCAAAACAAAGTATCCATAGTAGTCTAAAATATAACATCCACTTAATGTCAAACTGAGTCGAGGTGAGGCCTCACATCCTCCCCCTCTAGGCATGAACTTCCTCCTGGAGTTCATCAAAGAGGTGAGGGTACTCTGATCTCATACGTGCTGCGTCCTCCCATGAAGTCGTAACCTCATCATAACAATCCCACTGGACCCTAACCTGGTCCAGCTCTCGACCTCGAAGGGCCAATGTCCGGCGTGCCAAAATGCGAATGGGCTCCAAAGCTAGCTGCCCGTCCGACTCCACCTGCAAGGCATCCCAATCTAAAAAGTGAGACTCATCATAAATATACTTTCTCAAAACTGAAACATGAAACACATCGTGGATGCGTGACAGGCTAGGTGGCAAAGCTAAACGGTAGGCAACTGGGCCTATCCTTTCCAGAATCTCAAAAGGTCCTACAAAGCGAGGTGCGAGCTTAGAACCCTTTCCGTAACGGATCGGACTCTTATGCGGTCGCACTCTCAAGAAAACTCTGTCTCCAACCAAGTAACTACGATCAATTCTCTTTGCATCGGCATACTTCTTCTGTCTATCCTGAGCCTCTCTGAGATGCTGCCTAATCAAATCCACCTGCTGTTCCATATCTCGAACTAACTCAGGACCAATGGCAACTCTATCCTCTATGCGATCCCAACTCAAGGGCGTCCTGCAAGGCCTGCCGTATAATGCCTGGTAGGGTGGCATCCCCAAAGAAGTGTGATGCCCATTGTTATAGGCAAACTCCACTAAGGGAAGATACTCCTCCCACCGGGTCTGATGATCCATGACGTACATACGAAGCATATCTTCTAACACCTGATTGACTCTCTCTGTCTGACCATCTGTCTCCGGGTGATAAGTCGTACTGAAATTGAGCTTTGTGCCCATAGCTGCCTGTAATGACTTCCAAAAGGTAGAAGTAAAAAGAGAATCCCTGTCAGAAATAATCTTGCGGGGTACGCCATGTAGTCTAACAATGTCTCGCAAGAACGCCTGTGCTACTGCTGGAGCTGTGAATGTAGTACGAACTGGTGAAAAGTGAGCTACTTTGGTCAACTTGTCAACTGTCACCAAGATAGCATCATGGCGACGAGAAGAAATAGGGAGACCAATGATGAAATCCATGGATATAGTATCCCACTTCCACTCTGGTATAGCATGAGACTGAAGCAACCCACCTGGATGGCGGTGCTCCGCCTTTACCCTCTGACACTCGAGACACCGAGCTACTATCTCAGCAATGAGTTGCCGCATTCCCGGTCAATGATACAACTGCCTCAAGTCTGCATGCAACTTCTTAACCCCGGGATGCGCAGCATAAGGAGCTCTATGAGCTTTCGAGACAATGAACTCTCGCAACCCTCCGGAGGAAGGTACATAAATGCGCCCTCTGTGGCGTAACAGTCCATCGGACTCCAAAGAAAAATCCACATATTTCCCTTCTAGTGTGACCTGAGAACGTAACACCTGACAAACCTCTGCATACCATCCATCCTCTGACAAATGCCGAAGTATACGGTCCCTCAAGTCTGTGCCCATGGATATGGTGTAAACCTCATGACGTCTCCTACTCAAGGCATCTGCAACTACATTTTCCTTTCCCTTGATGTAGTGAACGTCAAAATCATATTCGCACAAAAACTCCATCCATCTCCTCTGACGTGCATTAAGGTTCGGCTGAGTGAAGATGTATTGAAGACTCTGATGATCTGAATGCAACTCAAAGTGATGTCCTAGAAGGAAGTGTCTCCACCTCACAAGTGCATGTACTACTGCTGCGAGCTCAAGGTCATGAGTGGGATAATTAAGTTCATGAGTCTTAAGTTTCCTAGACTCGAAAGCTATGGCCCTACCACCTTGCATAAGAACTGCCCCTAAACCCTCTAAGGAAGCATCGGTACAAACCATGAAATCAGCTGAAGGATCTGGTACAACAAGGATAGGAGCGCTAGTAAGTGCCTTCTTGAGTTCCTGAAAGGCCTTCTCGCACTTCTCTGTCCACTCAAACTTCTTCCCTTTACGCTGAAGAGAGGTAATAGGGTGTGCGACTCTGGAGAAACCTTCGACAAAACGTCGATAATATCCTGCTAAACCCATAAAACTCCTGACCTCTGTCACACTGGTAGGCGCTGGCCAATCCATAATAGCCCTAATCTTTGATGGGTCAATTGAGATCCCATCACCGGAAATAACGTGTCCAAGGTACTTGACCTCAGATCGAAAGAAAGCACACTTCGATAGGCTGCCAAACAACTGGTTATCTCGCAAACACTGCAATACCTATTTCAGGTGCTCCTCATGCTCCTTCTCATTCCGAGAATATATCAATATATCATCGAGGAACACAATAACAAAACGGTCCAGAAAGGTACGGAACACCCCATTCATGAGACTCATAAAAACTGCTGGGGCATTCGTAAGTCCAAAGGGGACTACGGTAAACTCATAGTGACCATATCTAGTGCGAAATGCGGTCTTGTGGATATCACTTTCCACTATTCTCAACTGATGGTATCCTGACTTCAGATCTATTTTGGAAAAGACTTTGGCACCCTGAAGCTGGTCAAATAAATCATCAATTCTGGGCAAGGGATATCGGTTCTTGATGGTTACTTTATTTAGCTGCCGGTAATCCATACACAATCGGAGAGATCCATCCTTCTTCTTAACGAAGATAACTGGTGCACCCCACGGGGATACGCTTGGACGGATATGACCCTTCTCAAGAAGTTCCTCAAGCTGAATTTTAAGTTCATTAAGCTCATTTGTGGTCATTCTATAAGGTGCTCTGGAAACTGGCTCGGCTCCTGGTACTAGGTCTATATGAAAATCAATCTCTCTGCGGGGAGGCATTCCTGGTAACTCTGAAGGAAATACATCTGAATATCCCTGAAGGATAGGATGGTCATCGAGCGATGTTTCTTTTTCCTCCTCTTCTCCTCTGTCACTGATAGTGATAGCAAAAAGCTGACATCCCTTCCGCATGCTCCGCTTGAGCTGCATTGCGGAGATCATACAAAGAGACATGGCCCTCTGAATCCCGGTGATAACTATGGGCGAACCATGATCATCCTCACACTCGATCTTTTTCAGGCGGCAATCCATCTTGGCTCTGTGGGCATAAAGCCAATCATGCCAAGTACGATTCCATAAGATCCAAGTGGAGTCACTCTAAGGTCTACTACAGTGGTGGTCTTGCCAATCTGCAACTGACATGCCCTAACTTCTGGTTCCACTGACACTCTAGCCCCTAAAGCTAATTCCACTTCCCAACTGACACCCTGCCTAGTTGCCACTAGCCCGCAATGCTCCACAACCAATGGAGATATAAAGGAGTCAGTAGCTCTTGAATCAAACAAAATAGATACATTGTTACCTCTGATTATACCTGAAGATTCGATAACCGTGGCCTGATGATCGGCCTGGCGGTTGTCAACCGCTGCAAATACTCTATGGGACCTGCCCATATCACCAACTGTCGGCTCTGAAGCGGCCATCCGCTGACTCCCTGCTACCTGTCCCTGAGGGCAATCCCTCGCCAAGTGCCCCATGGCTCCACAAGTAAAGCAAGCACCCCGTGCCTGGAACTGGGCACCCTGAGGCCTAGAAAAACCCTGACCTCCTGTCCTACTGGATCCGCTGTACCCACCCCTGGAGGACTGCTGAGTCCCCGCCGGCTGTGTGTACTGCCCCTGTGCTCTCTGATCACGTTTCTGTCCCTGAGTCTGCCACTGCTTGGGCTTGGAGCCCTGTTGATACTGTGGAGGCTTCTGTTTCTGGTTCTGCGGTGTCTGTTGTGGAGGAGGAGGTTTGGAGAACCCCTGAGAATTTCGGTTGTTCCCCTTCCAATGTGGTTTCTGGAATCCATAAGTCTGAGGTACGGGATTTCGGTTCTGAAACCGATCCCTATTGTCCTGTGGTCTAACCTGAATTTCCTCGGCAATCAGTGCCTTCTCTACAGCAACCCGAAGGCTCTCTGGAGCGGACATCCTAACAGGCCCGGCTATCCCGGCGTTCAATCCCCTGATGAAGCAGTTTACAAGAAGTTTCTCATCCTTAAGATAATCTACATATGGCAACAACTCAAAGAATTTACTCTCATACTGGGTTACTGACAAGCCTTTTTGTTGGAGATCATGAAATTCGTCTATACGATGCTGCCTGAAGTGCTCTGATAGGTACCTCTCACGGAACCTCTCGGTGAATATCTCCCAAGTGAGTGTATCAGGTACAAGTCTGCATTTGTACTCTTCCTGTCTCCACCAGGTGGAGGCTGTTCCTCTCAGAAGATGAACTGCAACACGTGCTTTCAGGTTGCTCTCATAAGAACGCAACGCAAAGCACCTCTCAAGACTTAGAAGCCATGCCTCGGCCTCTACTCCATCTGTAGAGCCTCCGAAGGATGGCGGTTGGAGGCGCATGACCTCCCTGATGAGATCCCCTGGATCTCGACGACCCCTCTCAAAATAGACTGGCTCCACCGCAGGAGGTGGTCCTGGCATATGCACTGACTCTGGCTCATTACCACCCTGGCTCTCTACAGGAATCGGAGCTGGGCTCCTGCTTCGTTCTCTATCAACAGATCTATGACTCCTAACCGGAGGGTTCTCTGCTGGAATCCTTTCCTGAACAATGCCAATAAGATTTTGAATGGCTGCTAGAAGGTCACGGTTAGGTTCATTTGGCTGTTCGGGAGGTGCTCCTGGGTTCTCCTCTGGAACCGATGCCTCCCTCTCTTCCTCATCGCGAGCCAGGCACTCACGTCTAGGACCCCATCTGCGCTTGCGAGCTTGTCGCGTCAACGGAGGCATCCTAAGAGGAAAATAATACAAACAATTAATTTATTTCTTTTAGAATTAAATTTATTTAAATGCAAAATTCCATTTAACAGAATAATTTTTAAATAAATTTAAGGCGAAACGTAAGTGAGTAAGGCTCCTATTGTGGAAACCTTGCTCTGATACCAAAATGTCATGCCCAAAATTTAGGGCAAAAACGGAACAATTTTTTTTCTAAAAAAGATACTAATTTAATTTAAAAGCACACTCTTGCGACAAGCGCTAGAGAAAATTCCATTAATAAATTCGAGCTCATTCTGAAACGAACGAAGCATCGACAATCAGTTATATTCTAATCGCAGAATAACCTACTGGTTTAAATTTTATCTCCAAAAGATATTTAATTAATAGTTTTATTAAATTAATCATACTAAAAATATTAGGAGAGATATTTTAAAATTTATTTCCCACTATGACTATATAGTCTTAGCAATTTTAATTAATTTCTTCTTTATAATTTTCTTCCATATCTATATTGTGTACATATAAAAAGTACATATATACATATAGATCATGCATATATTTTGTATATCAATAATTTAATTTCTTAAATCAATTAAACTCAAAAAAAAACATACATATATATTCATATATATATTCCCATATAGATATATATGGAAACATATATATTATTATATATATATATTCTACATATATTCCAATATTTTAATTCTAACCTCCTAAATCCATTTCAACTTTCTAAATATTATCACTTAATTTCCTCAACCCTAATTAGGGTTCTAAATTCTTATTTAACCATTGCCCAAATCCAAATTACATGTTTATTTTTTTTTTATTTTAAAAACTAAACTTCCCTAGCCGCTATCGGGCTAGGGTTTTAACCCCTTTTTTTTTTAGCAGGTAAAGATTCATGCCGGACCGAAGACCTTACGGCGGCCATGTCTGAAATTACTTGCAGGTCGCAGTGGTTCCAAGTGGTGGCTGGCCGCGCGCACCACTGTGTGAGCGCACAGTGGTGCCACGGCACCACTGTGTACCCACACAGTGGGCGCCGCTGGCGGCACCACTGTGTGGCCACACAGTGGCAGCCGTGGCCGTCCACTGTGTGCCCACACAGTGGGAGCCGCAAGCGGCTCCACTGTGTGTGCACACAGTGGGCGCCGCGCGGTCGTCCACTGTGCGTACACACAGTGGAGCCCGCGGGGTCTCCAACCTATATTTTTTTTTAAAATTTTTTTTTTAAAAAAATACAATAACATTTAAATATATATATATATATATAAATATATAAATATATATATTTATATATATGTATATATATATTTATATATATGTATATATATATTTATATATATATGGTGTTTACAAAAAAATTAACATGCATAAATAAAATGATAAATTTAATATCAAATAAAGTTTATATACATTTTACAAGAGAATTATTACATGCAAATTTTTAAGCTAATATAATAATGGAAAAGATAACCAAGTTAAATCAAAAATAAAAATATATATATATATATATTAATTTAAGTGCATCTATAAAACAAACTTCTAAATCAAAGTTAACAAAAAAAATACAAATCTAAAGTATTTCACAAGGATACATTATTCGTTGCTCTTTTTGTAATAAGAAATCCTTTAATATTTCTTTAAATAAAATATTCACATAAAACAACTTTTCTTTCTATCTAAAATACTTAAAAGCTTTCAGCTAAAATAAACTTCTAAATTGACTCAATTAAAAATACAGTAAAAATCTAAATGAAAACAGATTTTTTTTTTTTATTTCTTTCATAAAACAAGAAGCTTTACATGCATCACTAATTTGCTTTTCTTTTTCAAATATACTAGAAGTAAAATCAAGCCTTTTCTCTTTCTTTAAAACATCTCTAATATATACTATCAAATATATAGAATGTTTTCTCTGAACAGTCACAATAATAAAACTTCAAATCTTTTATTACAAAATTTTCAACTTGCTTCTCCTTTCTTTTGAATGAGGCATTTATTCACAACAACTTTAAAACAATATCTGCAAACTGATTTCAAATATCTTCAATTTCAATCTTCTGAATATCTTTCATGAATTTCTATCCTCTTTCCTCTGGATTTCCTGCATAATAGAAAACACAAAACTGACCACGGAGTGCTCACCTCCCAGCCTAGGCTAACTGGTAGCCACCCCCGAGCTCGGAGAACCAATTCCTAGACGGGTAACAAACAGGCAAACACAAAGAAACACAAAACATACAAACATTACAGACACATTCCCAACCTGGCTTTCACAGCACCACACTCTGGTGGTGAACATTTTCAAAGGGTGGTAGTGGACCAAATACCCTGAGGAGAATTCTGCAAGTATGTAATAACAAGAAGCCACCTCATGGCACAAATAACATATCAAAATCTCAACCCCATAAATTCCTTATGCCCCCCAAAGGCATTCTAGCCTTATAACCCTCCTTATGACCCCCATTGCACAAACAGGCCATGCAGCAAGGGTCACACAAAGATCCCTTGTGATCTCTCTCTAAAGAGAGTCTCTCACTCGAGGGTTGTCACTGCTACCACCCTCAAGATCCTCTTCTCTCCCAAGAGAAAGAGAGATCTTGAGAAAACTCCCAAAACACATTCATTCATAAAACAAAACCAAAAGATTTTCAAACATTCATTTTCAAGAATACAGATTTTCTTATTCAACAACTTTCAGAAATAAACAAAACTAGACATTAAAAGTAAAAATGAAACCAACCTTATTCTGCCCAAAGGTTATAATGATATCTGAAGAAGAGCTGCCCAATCCACAATTCTTTATTTTTCCTTAATCAATTTCTTTATCCCATAACATTATTTTTCTTCCAAATTTTCTTTTTGTCTCCAAAAATGGAGCGTGGGTGATTAACCAGCTATTCCCAAAAATCTTCCTTAAGAAGCTCACTCTCTGAGTTCTCACAGGATTCTAAAAAAAAATCAACAAAAAGAAGGAAGAAAGCAAAAATGCAAAAAGACTTTCCTTTCAAGAGGGAAAATCTTGATTTGATTTTCACTTCAATTTCCAATTTTCGCTCAACTCAAAAAAACCAATTTTTAAAGCATTAAAAAGATCATTATAAAGTAGAAACTTGCCTAAAATTACCCCTAACCCCTAGGTATACCTTATGGGCTTTAGGAAACCCTAATAAACTACCCCTAGGTGTTCATTTAACCCATTCTAAACCCCTCTGAAGTTCATTTTCGGGTCAACCATAAGTTGACCACTCCAAATATTATATTCTCAAAATATCTTTTTGACAACACATTATTTTATTTAAAATTAATTATAATTAACACTTTCCCATCAAGAGACAAAATAAAATATTTAAATTTAAATCCTCACATGTGTCAAGTGACACTAATAAAATACTTTTACGAAAATAAACATGAAATTGTCTCTTGAGGTTTTTTTTTTTTTTTTTACACAATAAATTTAAATAACACAAAACACACATGCAGCATATACTGATACGAATAAAATACAACACAAACGGGGTGTTGTCTCTCCAAATAGACAAACCCTGGCTTTACGAACATACTTAAGTCTAGGTTTGATTCTCCGTAATTTTCCATGGTCACATGGTAAATTTCCTGCGCATCTCAATTTACATATTAGTACTCCCAAATATTCATATAAAATATAATTCAATAATACAACAATGCACATCATTACTTGCATACAATTTTCATCTGCACAGATTGAATACATCTTTTGTCAAGCAAATTCACATAAACAATTTTTCATCCCAATTCACATAAACTAAACATACATCATAGTTCTATATTCAAAGTAAGGTCCTGCAAATTCATTAACGACATCTATCATTGCAATATCATTCTATCTAATAATCATGTAGTGTTCTATCTCATAAAACATGTAAGTAAAACATCAATTCATAGCAATGTTATCCAATATCCTGAATTCATATAAGTTCTAAGTCTCAAAATGCATCAAAACAAAGTATCCATAGTAGTCTAAAATATAACATCCACTGAATGTCAAACTGAGTCGAGGTGAGGCCTCACAGCTACCCTCTTTTGTAAAGAATGTGCATAGAAGAATTAAGCTAGGAATGCATAGAAAGTGACAAAGATTCGCTTATAAAATGAGATAGGGATATAGGATGAAGCTGCAGACCTGGAATTAGCAGTAAAATGTCGATACAGCGCTGTCCTGCAAATTTGAGCAAAAGTTGCCGGGACGATGGCGCCCGAGCGCCACGGTCCTCCGAAAAATCTGCGAAACGAAGGGGGATCTGTTAGTCTCTGCACAAGGATTCCAGATCTTCAATTTCAGCTGCGTACCTGCAACCTACACACAGAAAAGCAAAGACGATTGGGGGGTTAGGGATTAGGGGTTTGCCTTTAGGTCAAACCCCAGTTTTGGAATTAACCAAGAAATGAGCAATGCTATAAATGTAAATGTTTGTAATGTAAAACAAGTACTAATACCTTGTTGTAAGGATGTTTGTATCCTTATGTGTGAAGGTATAGATGTTGTATGTTGTATGTTTGTAAGTGATCTCCTCTTCAATGGTTGAATCCTTGTCTTGAATGCAACACTTAGCCTTGAATGGAGACTTGAAATGATCAATTGCTTGAAGGAATGCTTGAATGCTTGAATGCTTGAATGCTTGAGTATAGTTTCCACGCCTTTTCCCTCATGTATCTCTATCTCCAAATGAGAGAGGAAAATGTAGTTTATATACTTGTCATTTAGGGCTGATAGACTGATTTTCCCCACCTTAGGCCGACCAGGAAAGATAATTTTCCAATTTGCAAACATAAAGACCCCAAGTCCAAAAGAGACCGGGCCCAAAATAGGACCCAAGGACCAGGGCGTTGGGCACCATGGTCCTGGAGGACCAGGGCGCTAGGCGCCGTGGTCCTGAAGGACCAGGGCGCTGGGCGCTCTGGTCCCACCTCCCGGGACAGCAGGGTGCAAAGGAGGTTCAGGCCAGGGTGCAAGAAAATGCAGTTTTCAGTATCATAATCAGGTTTCGGGGTCTCCATTCAGGTTGCGTGTTGCGTCGCCATCGTGAAGACCGAAATGCGGTCAAAATTGCAAGTGTCGCAATTTTAGGACGCTACAAGGAGTTACCTTCAAATGGACAGAACAGTGCCAAGAAGATTTCCAAGCTTTATAATATTATCTTCTAAATACTCCAGTGTTAGTTCCACCTACTCCAAGAAAACCCCTATTACTATATATATCAGCAACAAACTCACTCCTATAGAATGAGCATGTCTAGCAGTGATTTTTGCATATCAAAAACTTAGACATTATATGTTGAGTCACAAAGTACAACTCATCTCATGCTTTGATCCACTCAAATATTTGTTAAGCAGAGCAACATTGACTAGAAAATTGGCTAATTGAGTCATGATTTTAAGTAAGTTTGATATAGAGTATGTGGACAGAAAAGCAATCAAAGGGAAGATTATAGCAGATCAGTTAGCAAAGGCTCCCTTGCAAGATAGTCACCTGCTACTAATAGATTTTCCTGATGAATTTGTGTTTACATTGACAGCATCTACCATGTGCAAATTATACTTTGATGGGTCCTATAAATATCATGGAGCTAGAGTTGGGATTCTTTTCATCACCCCTAAGGTGATTCTATCCCTAAATCATTCAGAATAAATTTTCCCTGTACGAACAATATAGCTAAATATGAGGCTCTCATCATAGGACTTCGTACCATTGTACAGTGGAGGATAAAAGAATTACAAGTCTACGGTGACTCACAACTAATTGTAAATCAAGTCAATGATGACTATAACACAAAAGATGATAAACTTCTACCTTATAAACAAATGGTAGAAGATTACAAAGAATATTTCAGTAACATCACTTCTGAACAGATTCCAAGGATGCAAAACAAGGCAGCCAACGCCATGGCTATAGTAGGGTCTCTACTAAATATGCCTAATAATGAAACTCAATTTGAGTTTATTGTAGAACAATTGATGATACTGGCATATGAGATTCCCTCATCAAAATATGTATGTGAAAATGTGGGTCCTGAATCCCCATGGTATAATGAGATATACACATACTTACATACTCAGTATATGTCTCCTGATTTGTCTAGAAATCAAAACAAAAAATTTATTCGTCAGGCATCCAGACACACTATTATTGGTGACACATTGTATAGAAAGGGATTTGATGGAACCCTTCTCTGATGTCTTGATGAAAATGAAGCACAACTTGCCCTAAAGGAGGTACATGATGGAATTTGTGGGGCACATCAAAGTGGCCCGCCACTATCAAAGAAATTATTAAGAACTAGATACTATTGGCCAACTATGGAAAGGATGCCAATAAATATGTACAAAAATGTAAACAATGTCAAATGCATGGAGACCTCACTCATGCACCAGCATGGGATCTTCAACCTATTACATCACCATGGCCATTTTCACAATGGAGGTTAGATCTAGTTGGTAAAGTCAATCCTACTTCTTCCAATGGACACAAATTCATCTTAACACCTACTAAGTATTTTACTAAATGGGTTGAGGCAATTCCCGTTACATACACCATTGGTAAGCAAATAGAAAAATTCATGCTTAATTACATTATCTGTCGATACGGGATTCCAATGTGCATAGTGACAGACAATGGATGTCCACTCAAAAAATAAAGAAGTGAGAGAATTGTGTGAAAAATTTCAAATATAACAGAGATTTGCAACACCATATTATCCACAAAGCAATGGACAAGAAGAGGGAACAAACTGGACAATATTGAAGATCCTAAAGAAAGTTGTCACTGACATAGGACGGGACTGGCATCTCCAGTTAAATCCTGCTCTTTGGGCTTACAGAATAGGAGTACACACTCCTACAGGAGAAACACCATATTCCTTAGTCTATGGTATAGAAGTGATACTACCTATTGAAATAGAACTACCGTCTTTAAGAGTCTCCTTAAAAAACATCATATCAGAGGAAGACAATTGGTTGGCAAGATTACAAGAGCTTGAAACGCTTGATGAAAAGAGACAAACTACTTTAAATCATTTGCAAGGTTACCAGAATAGATTGAGAAGGAGTTACAATAACTGAGTACACCCAAGGAATTTTGAAGTGGGAGATCTAGTTCTCAAGGAGAACCAAAGGAACCTAGCAGAACGAGGAAAGCCAAGGAAGTTTGAACCTAACTGGCCAGGTCCTTTTATCATAACAAGGGTTATAGGAAATGGAGCATACAATTTGGCTACCATGGAGGTAGATCCACTCCCTGACCCTATGAACAACATGCACCTTAAACGATATTATATCTAAGGGCTAGGTTAGTTTAGGTTTTACTTTTCGCATTGCATATCATTTTTCTTCAAAGCACTGCATCGCATATAGTTTCTTTTTCAAATGCATTGCATTCACAAAATTTCTGCATTATCATATAGAAGCATCAATAAAACAAGGTAACTATCCAAGTTTATCATCCATTTACATTCAAGAGAAACAAGGGTCATCTCCTTTCTTAGGTATTCGGACATGAAGTCTTTGAGGTCCTAAGGTCATACATTTTCAACATTACCCTATGACGATGATTTACTTATGGTTGGGTAGTGATTTCACTATTTGAGACTTGTTGACCCAAAATCTATCAATTACTATATCTCAAACACATTAACAAAATCTCTAATTCAATCTAGACACCTAGTTGATCATATGACTAGTGAAGAATCTAAAATTCTACTTCAGCGTCATTGTAATTATCACACCCAAGTAGGTTTCATTACTGACAAGTCAAGGAAAGAAAATAAAAAGAAAAAATGCTATGCTCAATATTCATCTCAAGGCAAAAAAAAAATGATGTATAATTGAAATATCATGCATACAAAGTGCGACAAAAAACTTGACTATGAGAACATGTGAGTAACTCCATCGGGACTATGAATGCCTGCTGGTAATGGAGCAATATTTGAGAAATTATAGTTTATAACCTCATCGGAGCTCTAAAAGCTTGCTGGCAATGAGGCTCTATTCAGGATGCTTTTGAAGTTAGAATACTCCATGTAGCTAGTCATATAGGATGCTAAGGATCTTTAGTAAACACAAGAGCAGGAATTAAATCATTTGCACACAAATGGGAAAAAGAAGATCAAAGTTTCAAGAGCCAACAGGGAAAGTTTTTACGTCTCCATTTGTAAATCCTAGTCACTAAGTGTGTTAATTTGGATGTTCCAAGGGACCTTAAGGATCGATTGACCACTTATCTATGAAATGTTTTGTACCTCCAATTCAATTGGTGTATTACGAAATGCTAAACAAACACAGTAATCCTTGTTCAAATAGGAAATGTATCTTCATCATTCATACGGCATTAACATAGGTCATGTCAAAAATTCATTGTCTCCACATGCATTTTGTTGATCATCATGTCATATAGGTTTGCATACTGGGGGCATAACTAAAAATATCCTAAAAATCATAAAAGTCCTGAAAAATCTTAAAAAGTCTTTCCAAAAATCCTAAAAACATTCAAATAATGTCCTAACAAAATCCAAAAAGAAGTCTTAAAATGTCCTGAAAAAAGCCTTAAAAATTTGAAAAATCAATGTAAGAAAGCATAGACCATCCATCAAATCAAATAAACAACAGATGGATTTTCAAAGTCTACAATCAAACTGATCACATGTCTTGTTAATCAATTTATCAATCAAACTCTATCAAACATAAACATGTCTTATATGGGGAAGGGTACACTTGAAACCAGACAGATTGGTCTTACATGGGGGTATTCACTCTCTCAAACCAGACATTCCTATCAATCATCAAACGATCAAAACAATGACATAGATCAATATGGCTGCTGGATTTTGTCCAAGTTAGTCTTATCTTTATCAATTGATGACAAGTCGTGTTTTATCAAATCCAAACCAGAAAATACAAAAACATTCAAAAAAAGTCCTGAACAAATACCAAAAATATCCATATAATATGATCCTAAAAAAAATCAACCAAAAACATTCAAATATCGATCCAAAAAAAAAATAATAATCAAAAATCAATCAAAAAACTTGCAATAAAATGTCTCGCAAGAATCAAATACCCTAGCAGATATCCAGCAAACGCTTCACACGAAGTTAACAAAGGATATGACTATCCAATCAAACATCTACAATCAACTGATCAAAATGTCTTATCAATTGTATCATATCCATATCAAGTGATCATTATCTTGTATTAAACAGAAGATGATACACTCGAAACCAGACAGGCCAGTCTTAAACGGGGTCCGCAACTTTATGAGATCAGACATTATCAACTATCACATCAAACAATCAAAAGGAATACACAGATCGGTATAGTTGTTGAATTTTATTTGGGTTAGTCTTTATCTTTTATCATTTGGTGATAGATTATGTTCCTATGCTACTCAAGGATGTCCACAAGTGACTAGAGGAGTCAGGATGGTCGTGATCTTTTTCTTTGTTTGCTATTTGTGGTGTGGACCAATGAAGTTTTGGGCCAATAATTCTAGTGGGTGTCTGTGTTGGTATGTTCATTCAAAAAATAGCCTATGCAAAATTCAAGGATAGTTATGCTTGTGACTATCCCACATACCTCAACCCTTGGTATTATTCTCAGAATGGAGGTTTCACTCCTTGTCTGCTGCGTATTTGTTTCTTCAATGAGATATCTTTACATCTTGGTTCCTTATACCCTGATGTGCTAAGCTCTATTGTTCCATAATAAGGCTAAGTGATGAATATATATTGCACAATAAATAATGACACAAGTTCGTGAATCAATCATTCTCATTTCATCTCATTTTTCTTATTGCTATTTTGTTGATTCTTTTCTCATCATCTCTTTTTAAATCAATTTCTATTATCTAACATTATTCTTTCATCAATATATTCTCTCATATTCTATCTCAATGTCATCTTCACATCACCTATCTCTATCTCTAATCAACTAACTATTCTTCTATCTAACATTCTTCTTTTTTCGAGAGATCATTCATAACTTTAATGCATAAACAATCTCTCGAGGGGGCATTACACCCTAAGCGTCGTTGGGGCATACTGGGGCAAATTTTTTTTTGCTTTCTTTGAAACAACGTCGTTCTGACATTGTCTCGAAGAGGGGCAAATGTAGACACCTAAAAATGTCTCATTGATCATGTACTAATTATTCATCTAATTTGTTAAATAATTCTTTGATTCTTTAATTAAGTTAATTAATCTTATTCTTCTAAATTCACGTTTCCTCATCATCTTACTAATTATTCATTTTCAATTCTATCTTCATTTAATCATTCAAACCATTTTCTAATATTAATTAAGTATTTATTATTTAATTAATTCTGATTATTAATCTTTCAATTTAAATAATCTTATTATTTAAATAAATTAATTTTCAATTTCTATCTCTATTCATCTAATCATTAACCCTTTTTTTAATATTTATTATTTAATTAATTGTGATTTTAATCCTTTAATTTAAATAATTTTAATTATTTAATTAATTTCAATTTCTAAATAATTAAATAGTTTCTTTAAATTATTTAATTAACTAATTTCATTTAATTACATTAATTTCTAATTTCTTCTAAATTCATTTAATTTCTATTTTCTTCTAATTTCAAATACATGTGCATGATTTCAAAGATCACATTAAAAATCAAATTCAAGTTCTAAATATATTCAAATAATAAATTGAATTTAAAATAAATTCAATATTTGAATTAAATCTCATGCAAAGATTAAATTGAAAATCAAAGTCAAAGTGCAGGCACATGCTAAATTAATTAATTAAATCAATTATCTCTTCAATTCCTATTTCTATCTTTTAGTTAGCCTTTTCTAAATAAAGCTTTCTTTGTCATCAATTTATTTCCTCCAATCATTCTTTTTCATCCTTAGTTAGCTTTTTCTCAATCAGTTGACTCATTTAATCTATTCAATCAATTGAGTTCCACCTCCAAATCAGCAGTTCAACTATCAATCAACATGTGAGCTCACCTGAGTTCCACCTCTTAATCAATTTGTTCCACCTTTCATTCAATCCCATCAAAAAATCTATAAATTAAGCATTCAATCTCCATTTTCAACAATCACGAACTTTGAATCTTTGTGTCATTTGCAGGTTGCCAGCGCAATATCTAAGAGCCACGATACCACAAAGAGGAGAAGAGCAATGGAAGCTATATGCAGTCTTGGAATAGGAGGAATTGATTGATAAACTTTATATTCATGTTTCTTGCTTCTGTGTTATTTCATTGATTGTTTGTTTGAATTTTGATTAGGATAGGGATTCATGATTTCCCTTCATTCCTAGTTTACTTTACATTAGATGAATTTATACATGCGAAAGAACATATGGATTTAATGAGTAATGATGAAATATAATAAGATTATGAATATTATAAATTAATGGACAATATGGATATTATAAGGACAATGGGATTATTAAAGAATGGATCCACCTAATGATGTAGGAAAAATTAAGATTAATTAAGAGGAAATTTTAATGGAAATTTTTATGTCTACATTTTGCCCCTCTTTGAGACAATGCAACTTGTCGCGTTGTTTCGAAGAAAATTGATTAGTTGCTTTATGCCCCAGAAATATCCTGGTAAGGATGGTGATTGATATGGTATGCCCCCTTGAGAGATTAATTGAATAGATTGGTAGATTGATCTCTCGATAGATTACATAAAAGAAAATTGGATGATTGATATTGCACAAGTGATAAAGCTAAGATGCACATTGGATGAAAATGCACACCTGATAGGTGTAACTAAACAATTGATGGAAATTAGCAGTATAGCTAGGTTGATAAGTTGATTAAGCTAATAGGGATTGATGTTAGCGCAAGATAAGGTAATCCATTGATTTATTGATTGATTGATCAGGGGGCAATGAGATTGTGAGATGTGATAAAGCAATTAAAGATTAAGAGACATGTATTAGCTAAATAAAGCAATTGATTGATCTCTCTGAAACAAGGAAGATGAAAAAAATGGAGAAAAATGATGAAATAAATTATTGAAGATGAGAAGATGATGAAAGAAATGATAGAGATCATAAATGATAGATGTGACAGGCGATGAGAGGAGATGGAAGCAATGAGAAGATGCAAGAGGATGGATGATGAGAATTCTTGTGCTTTTTAAGTGCTTATATCATCATTGAGCTTATAATGGCAAAAGGATGTATTTATTTGGCTATGACTTAAACCTAAATGAATCGACATAACAATTGCGAGTAGGAAAATACATTAGACAATCAAGGAATGCCCTACTTCACATGAGACCCATACATCCTCGATGATATTAGACAATCATGTCCTAAGATGGATCATCATATTACTAAGGAACAATCCACAAGCAGCAAACTAATGAAAATGCCCCATCCTCACCTTTCTAGTCAAAGACATCCTGGAGATAAAATCTCTAGTCAAAGACATCCCAAAAAAGCTAAAAGACATGTAACCAAAAAAAAACAATCAAAAGACATAAGTAAAGAAACATACATTTTGTTTCATGCCAAAATGATTCTTGTCCAGTTATTGTGCTTGGTTTGATAAGTCAATAGGATGTTGTTATGTCTACTTAATATTTTGATCATTATGTCAGGATTTTGCTAAAGTCCAAAGCTGCATGATTGTCTAGTGTTGTCCATCCAAAAACTAAATTTCTTTATTACAAAGCAAAGACCAAGTGATATGGATCAATGATGCAAGTGAAACTTTATTACGATTAGTGAGTGAAAAGACAAACAAAGAAGATAGTTCCTCCAACTGTGAGATGCCTAATATCCCAACCCATTGCTAAGGTTGAGGAGATGCCCCAGTGAGGGATAGGACTATCTTATTATGCAAGAGTAGTGCATGCACAAGTTGTGCAAAACAATATGCAAGCTATGGTGGGTGTGGAAAGGTTATTATGATGTGAAAGCATATGGATATGAATGATCAAGTAGATTACTGAAGGAAAGATGAGCAAAGTCCCTACACATGGCATCGGTTGCCCGGTTTTCACCATGGTACTTGATCGAACTTATATGTCTTGATTACATATGCCAAGTATGGAAGCTTAAGAGGTCCTAATTGGTGAACTAAATTTTAAGTATGTCAAGTATGAAATCTTAAGCCTAGATCATGATCAATAATGTCAAGGGGTCCTATAATAAGATGTCACTCTTATGAGGTTGGATTAAATTATTAAGTTATCTAGGTCATAATAGGAAGGCTTAAGGGGTCAAGATCCAGTTTGTGTGTCTTAAGGGGGTCATTATAGGATGGAGTAAGGGAAGTTCAACATGATTATATAAATGAAAGTTTAAGGAGTCATATGATTCAGAATGTCTTAAGGGGTCCTAGGGTGAGTTCAATGTGATTAGAAAAATGAAAGCTTAAGGGGTCATATGATTGAGAATATATTAAAGGGTCCTAGTTCATAGGATGTCAAGTATGAAAATTGTATCAAATTGTTTACCTAGAGGTCCTAATCCAAAGTGTCAAGTATGTTAAGTATGAAAGAGCTTAAGGGTTCATGATCAAACTTATATGTTTTGAGTATGTGTCAAGTATGGAATCTTAAGAAGTCCTAATTGGTGGTCTAATTGTTAAGTACATGTCAAGCATAAAAAATTAAGTCACTTGTATGAGGTTGGATTCAATTATTAAGCTATTGGTTGGATAATAGTAAGGCTTAAGGGGTCAAGATCTAGTTCATGTGTCTTAAGGGGTCCGATTTCATAGGACGTCAAGTATGACCTGATGAATTAAATTCTTTAACTAGAGGTCTTAATCCAAAAGGTCAAGTATGTCAAATATGTTAAATATGAAAGAGCTAAAGGGGTCATGATCGAACTTATATGTCTTGAGTATATGTCAAGTATGGAAGCTTAAGAGGTCTTAATTAGTGATCTAATTGTTAAGTACATGTCAAGTATGAAAGCTTAAGCCTGGGTCATGATCAAGAACATGTCAAGGGGTCCTAGAATAGGATGTCACTTGTATGAGGTTGGATTAAATTATTAAGCTATAGGTCATTAATAGGAAGGCTTAACAGGTCAAGATAGATATTCATGTATCTTAAGGGGGGTCATAGAATAGGGTGGCTAAAGGGAAGAAGCATGATCATTTAAATGAAAGCATGTAAGGGGTCCTAAAATAGATATGACATGTTGTATTAACTTGTTAAGCTAGAGGTCCTAATCGAGAATGCCAAGTACATGGAAGCTTAAGAGGTCCTAAATGGTGATAATTTTTAAGTATGTTGAGTAAGGGGTCCTAAAATAGGATGTCAAGTACACGAGGTTGGATTAAATTATTAAGCTATATGTCCTAATAATATGGCTTACGGGGTCAAGATCTCGTTCATGTACATCTTAAGTGGGCTCTAATAAGATGCCTTAGGGGAGAAGGGTGATTTTAATCATATTCAAATTAGATAAGTTATATAATGTATCATGTTGTGGACCCTTATTGTGGAACACAATATGTCACTGAGAGGGGGGGTGAATCAGTAATTTCAAACAATTTCCAACTATGTGTGTGCAACTAGTAAAGTAATGAAAACACTAGTAATCAAATACACAAGGAATGCATCTCACAACACTGGATATAAGAGGAAAACCCAATGTGGTAAAAACCTCGGTGAGAAATGTTGTTGGAGTCTACTTCTCCAATCTAGCCTCACAATAAACACTGAATACAAAGTTTAGGGCACCAACCCCTGATTTTAGGGCACCAACCCCTAATTTTATGGGCACCAACCCAAAGGAGCACCAACCCCTACACCAAGCACCAAATCAGTGATATACAATGAAATAAAACTTATTACAATGAAAGCACCTTGTTACAAATGGATTTTGTAACACCTCCAATGAATACACTCCACCGATTATTTTGTCTTACTGCTTCTTTTGCTACCAGTTCACTATTCACTCACTCTGACCCCTTATCAATCAGCCTCTACCTCTCTTGACTTCCTTTGATCCTCACCCTGCACTCTATCACTCTCTGATGCCTTCCTACTAGTTCAATCACTGCCAATTTACTTGACTGTTATACACTGTAACAATTCATCAGTTTCCCTGTCTCTACTGGTTAAAGCCTCTTATCGGTTCTACCTTCAAATACTCAGTCACTTCAATCTTCTGCGATGAACTCTTAGACTGATTATCTCTCTGCTTGCTCAAGCACACTCTCTTCTCACAAATGGCATCACACATCATCTCTTCAATCTACATATTTATACATAAGCTTTCCTGCCAGAACGAGGTTCAAACTATCTACGGTTAGGGTTTCTTCTACCTACCACGAACCGTATGAAATCTGATCAAATTTCTTCTTCGAGATAATAACCTACAACAAAAAAATACCACATTTCCATATTGTTTCTTCCAATACACCTTTACTATATTTAGCAAACACTGACCCTTCTTTTGTCAATCGCATTAAATGGTCTAGCAGTTTCCTTCTCCAGGTCGACAAGATGATCAGATGTCCCACTTCGATCAAGATGTCAAAGAATCAAATCTCTGTCCTCTGAACTGATTTGAGTCGCAATCCCCTGCAACTCCTCTCTGATTTTTTAAGTCTTCATTTAATGCAGACTTAGTCGACAATCACCTCACTGACGTAATCTTCACCATAGCACGTTAGCCACTTGGATCCAATGTGTCATCTTTGTCGGCATCCACCTTAGTTCACTATGTCAGTTCAGTCTCATGCACTGACCAAAAAACACACTATTGGTTTTCGCCTTATGCTACTGGTCTTCTTTCCCTACCGATCATGCAATGACCAGTCAACCCTTATATTATCTCTTCATTGTTTTGCCAATTAATTCAAGCTAACTTGGATTGCTCTTAGTTTTGTATTCATACTCTATGTGATCCGATAATCATTCACTCTGTTAGTTTGTCTTTTGCTTGTTCATACATGTTCACCGGTGGCCCTGTTTACCGGTTGATACTACACCTTCCTACATACTGGTTGACAATACATACATGTTGATCATGCTATACCAATTGACATAACCAGTCTTACCTTTAGTTGTTTCTATGCTTTCTTATGCTTACTCACCAGTGAACATCCATACTAGTAACATCTTCTGCTTGCATCTTGCATACACCTTGAATACTGGTAGCCATCCATACTAGTGAATACATACCGGTTGACATTAATGACAATACAATGCCAACAATCTCCCCCTTTGGCATTGATGTCAACACACTCTGCATTTCTTCAACCGCTTCATTCTCCCCCTTTACCAACAATGAAAAAGGGTACTTATAACAATATCCATCGTCCACTATGATACCGGTTCTTCTCTACCATCCAATATCCTCTATCTTTCCGCCTTTTTCCGGTAGAGAAGATCATAAGACTCTACAATATTCGACTAGTACAATCTCCCCCTATGTCCTTCAAATGGTCCAAGAGTCAAAAGGTATTGCAGTGAACTCCCCCTGAACCATAGATCTCCATACACATTTAAGTGCATGAAGTGGGTGACACAACTCCTAACTTGTGTCTCAGATAATCAAATGTGCTTACCAATAGAGGTTTGGTGAAGATATCAACCACTTGTTCACCTGTAGGGACATAATCTACCTTAACTTCCTGATTTGCCACCTTCTCCCTGAGAAAATGATATTTGATGGCAATGTGCTTTGTCCTTGAGTGCATAATCGGGTTGTTTGATATGTTAATTGCACTTGAATTGTCACGCTGGATGGAAATGGGGTCAGACATTTCTACTTGAATATCCTTGAGGGTTTTCTTCATCCATAGCACCTAATAACAACATGTGGTAGCAACAATATATTATGCTTCAGTAGTAGATAGGGAGATTGAATCTTGCTTCTTGTTGTACCATGAGACCAACCGGTTACCTAGGAAGAATGCACCACCACTTGTGCTCTTCTGGTCATCTATGTATCTTGCCCAATTGGCATCAGTGTAGGCTTGTAAGGTAAAATATCCTTTCTTAGGATACCATAGTCCATAATCAAGTGTTCCTTACAGATACTTGAATATCCTCCTGACTACATATGTGATTGTTTGGGTGCAACTTGAAATCTAGCCACCATGCATACTACCTACACTATATCTGGTATTAAAGCAGTAATATATAATAGACTGCCAATCATGGATCTATATTGTGTTTGATCCACTACTGGTGACTCATCTACCTTGCTCAACTTGCAACCGAACACCATGGGGGTACTTACCGGTTTGTTGTCTTCCATCTGAAACTTCTTCAACATATGTTTGGCATACTTGATTTGAGAGATAAATATCCCTTTATCTTTCTGTGAAATATGCAAACCAAGAAAGTATGGCATCTCTTCAAGCATTGACATTTCAAATTTTGTCTGCATCTGATCAACAAAGTCTTTGCATAGAGTGTCCTTGTTGCTTCCAAAAATTATGTCATCCACATAAACAACCACAATAATAATGTGGTTTCCAACTATTTTAATGTACAAATTATTGTCTGCACTTCCCTTTCTGAAACCCTGCTCTTTTAGATACTTATCTAACCTTGAGTACCATGCTCTTGGAGCCTGTTTCAAACCATACAATGCCTTCTTCAACCAACACACAAAATTTTCATCATCATGCAATAGAAATACTTTTGGTTGTTCTATGTAGACTTCTTCTAAACTACCATTTAAGAAAGCAGATTTAACATCCATTTGATATACCTTATATCCTTTGTAGGTAGAGAATGCTAAAAACATTCTAATGGCTTCAAGTCTTGCAACCGATGCATATGTTTCTTCAAAATATATTCCTTCTACTTGGGAATACCCTTTGCACACTGACCTTTCTTTATGTCTAACAATCTTACCTTCTTCATTCATCTTGTACCGATAGACCCACTTTGTGTCAATGATATTCTTATCTGTCGGTCTAGGAACTAGCTCCCAAGTTTTGTTCTTCTCAATTTGTTGCAACTCTTCTTCCATTGCATCCATCCATTTCTGACTTTTGTTGGCCTCATTAAATGTTTTAGGTTCCATTTCATTCATGAGGTAGAAATTGACTTGTTCATCATTTCGTGCAAGTTTTCTTCTTGTCTGCAAACCATCATTCTTATTGCCCAAAATCTTCTCTTCTGGGTGGTTTTTCTGCACATACTGGTTAGGGGACTTGTTGGATGCTTCTCTTGGTTCACTGTCTGATTGAACTTCATCTTCATCATAGGTGTCATCATACTTGTTTACTTTTTCTTGTCTTCCTTTATGCATATCTTCATCAACTCTGACATGTATACTCTCAATGACTCTTCTTAGCCTTTTATTGTAACATTTGTAGGCTTTTCTATGAGCTGAGTAACCCAAGAAAATACCTTCATGACTCCTGGAATCAAACCTACCTAAGCCATCCATATCTCTCTTGATGAAGCATTTACTTCCAAATACTTTTAAGTATTTAACTGATGGATTTTGGTCATACTACAGTTCATAAGGTGTCATTATGTTGTTTGTTCTTAGTTGAACTGTTCAAAGTATATACAGTAGTGTGAATTGCTTCCTTCCAGTAAATATCTGGTATGTTTGCCTCATTGAGCATGGTTCTTGCCATCTCCTTGACTATCTTGTTTCTCCTTTCTACCACACTATTTTGTTGTGGTTTTCTTGGAGCTAAATAATGTCTTCTTATTCCATGTCTCTCAGAGTAATCTTCAAGCTCATTTGATGTGAACTCTCCACCCTGGTCTAATCTTAGACATATTAGCTTGCATCCACTTTCCCTCTCAACCATCTTCCAAAAAATATTGAATCTTTCAAAGACTTGAGATTTGCCTTCTAGGAAAGTAACCCATGTCATTCTTGAAAAATTAGCAATGAAGAGCATGAAATATCTCTCACCAGCTAGAGCTCTTGTTATGGTTGGTCCACATAGATCAGTATACACAAGTTCAAGTGGCCTTGAAGTATTGTGTTCTTTAGTCTTGAAGGACACCTTAGCCCGCTTTCCTCTTACACATTCATCACAAAATGTGCTTGTCGGTTTGATGATAGGTGGTATGTCTCACAGAGCCCTTTTTGCTTACTCTAACCAGATTATCAAAATTTATATGGCCTAATATCCTATGCCACAACCAGGTCTCATCAACTTGTCCCATCATGCATTGTGACTCAAAGCATTCCTTCAGATTGTACACATTTCCATATGTTCTTTTTTCCTTTTGCTACAATCTGACCGATACTCTCTTTTCTTATTGTTGGCATTATGTGAACCAGTATGAGGACATAATGACATTATGTGTTGTCATTGATGTCAATATGATGAAGAGAAGAGAACCGGTATAACATTGTGAACCGACATTTGTGCCAAAGTGAAGCAGTGTGTTTGTTCAAGGTGAACCATCATATGGTTATGGGAACTGACACATGGAAGCGTTGTATGACTACCGGTTAGTAGTCTCAACTTCAGGGTTTCCGATTGAAGTGCTTCAAGCCTGTGTGGCTCAACCAGTGACTTTGTGTGATGAGTTAGCATGGTAGGAAAGAACAGATCATGTTGTCACATAAGCCTTGTGAGCATGAAGGATCTTGCATGGAGGAGATTGTTCCTATCTACCTCAGGAATGTGCGAAGTCTGTAAACAGTGATAATGTGTGATGGGTTATCAATCGCCATGAAATCGGTGGAAAATGGATGATGGAGAATGTCTTGAGATTGGATCAAGACTGTTGCATTTAATGTAGTGTGTTCAACGGTCAGGATTGAACTATTTGAATTCCTTAACCTAACAGGTTCAAGGTTTAGGGTTTATGCTACCGACCTATCTGTTTTCCTATAAGGTCAATGTTGTGATTATTTCTGAGGTTGTTGGCAAAAGTTATGTGTGTGTATCCAAGAGAAGAGATATGTGATTCTTGTCAGACCAAAGGAGAGAAGTGATACCTACAGAGTGTAAGTGCAGAAGGTGAAGAGGAGCTTAAGCGGATCTGCATTGGCATTGAGTGTTGTTCCCAGATCATTGTAATATGTGTTGATCTCTAACCACTTCAACAGTTGAGAAATCCCTTAATAGGGTAGCTTTAACCGGCTTGTTGTAAATCCTTTAATAGGGTGACTCAAAACCATTGAGTTCTTGAAATCGTCTAACAAGGTAACCTTTAACAGGGTTTTACCCTTAACCGGGTATTCTAGCCATCCCTTAACCGGGTGATCCCTAACAGGGTTGGTTCCTAACAGAACCTATTGTATTAGTCTACAAGGATCCTAATAGAGCAGACTTCTAAAGAGTTCAAAAACAAGCTTGTGGGTATTCATCCCCACCGTGGTTTTTTCCAGTTGGGTTTCCAAGTGAAAAATATGTGTGTCATGTGTGATATTTTCTTCATGTGATGCTTTGTTGTTTTTCTGTGAAGCAGTGAATCATGTTGATCTAGTTGCTTATATGTATATCTTTGATGGTAGATTACTTGTTCATGCATAAGGGTGAAATGGAAATGAAGTGTTAGAGTATATGAGAAGATAGGTGTCAATCGGTTTATGCTTGTCTCAGTTATTCTGGGTTTTGCCAGTTGTACTTTGTTTAAGGACCGGTGTTACTGTTTGTCTGTCAATGCATAGTGTCTGCTGACAAACCAATTTAAGAGTGTGTTTTTGTCTATACTGATTCACCCCCCCCCTCTCAGTACCGGTTTGGTACTATTCTATTTATCATTGAGTTATCAATTGGTATCAGAGCATCCTCCAGGTCCTCTGTGTTATAAGCTTAACCACTTGAGGTAAAGATCCTAGTCTAATGATGAAGAGGGAAGGTCCAAAGTTTGATAGGGAAAATTTTAGTATATGGAAAGACAAAATGAAGATATACATTAGAAGCATGGGTGCTCAACACTGGAGCTATGTTGAGAATGCCTATGTTTCCCCTATCGGTACTCTCACTAATGACCAAAAGAGAGAGATGCAGGAGAATGGGAAAGTCATGGAAGCCCTAATTAGTAGTTTATCTGACATTGAGTTTATTGATGTCCAAGATAAGGTAAATCCCAAAGAAGTATGGGATACTCTTGAAAATATCTATGGCGGTGATGAGAATGTAAAACAGGCTAAGGAAGAAAGCCTTAGAGGGAAGTTTGAAGACATGCAGATGGTTGAAGGTGAGACCATTCAACAGTATGGAATAAGAATCAAAACCATTGTTGGTGATATCAACAGTGCAAGTGGTAAAATGGAAGATTCCAATATGGTAAGCAAAGTCCTGAGATCCCTATTGCTAGTCTATGCAATAAGGGTTGCTGCTATTCAGGAGCTGAGATCAATAGACAAGACTAAGGTATCCCTAGACTCCATCATTGCAAAGTTGATAGCCTATGAGCTAAATAGTTTTGATGGCAGTGTTCAAAAGACTAAATTAGCTTTTAAAGCTTCTGTAGTACCATCCAGAAAAGGAAAAGAAGCTAGCACTAGTGGTGAACCAAGACAGAGCAGAGAAATGGATGCTGAGGAGATTATGATGGCATTTGAAGCTCTCCTTGCTAGGAAACTTCCTAAAGGCACCGACAAATACAGAGGTAAGATACCTTTGAAATGCTTTTCTTATAATCGGATTGGACATATTGCTGTAAACTGTCCAAATGGCGACAACAAGGACAAACCAGAAAGGTTCAAGAAATTCAAAGGAGGAAACTGGAGAAACTATTTTGTGGCAGTTGATGAAGGTGTCACAAATGAGGAATCAGAGGATGAAGAAAATGAAGATATTGTGTTTGTTGTTGTCAAAGAAGATGTGTCAGACAAGAAGGCTCTTGTCTCCCAGTTTGATAATTCCAATGAGTGGATCATTGACAATGGTTGTTCTCACCATATGATTGGTGACCGGAGCAAGTTTCTATCCTTGGAAGAGTATGAAATAGGTGTGGTTCGCTTTGGCAATGATGCACCATGCATGGTCAAAGGCAGAGGATCCATCTCTCTGAATGGAAAGAGTAGTGCTGACAATGTGTACTGGGTTGATGGTCTCAAACATAATCTTCTGAGTGTTGCATAGCTGAATGACAGTGGTCTCACTTTGGAATTCAAGAATGGAGTGTGCAGAATCAAAGGAAAGAATTGTGAATTGGTGGCTAGCGGCATGCAGACCAAAGGTAACCTATTTTAGCTGAATGCAAATATAAGTACATGTCTTATGGCTAAATTTGATGATAGCTGGATATGGCATAAGAGACTCTGCCATGTAAACTTTGATAACATTGTGAAGGCTAGTAAGATCAAGGCAGTTAGAGGGTTGCCGGTGCTAAGCAAACCAGATAACACCTTGTGCAGAGAGTGTCAATTGGGGAAAATGTCTTCCTCAACCTTTAAAGGTAAATCTTTCACTGGTGACAATTTGCTTGATCTTGTGCATACTGATTTGTGTGGTCCTATGAAAACTAGGAGTGTGCAGGGTGATAGGTACTTCATGATTCTCATTGATGACTGCTCAAGAATGATGTGGGTCACATTCTTAAAAGATAAGTCTGAAGCTTTTGTAAAGTTCAAAGCTTTCAAAGCATTAGTGGAGAAGAAAAGAGGTAAAAGGATCAAGTGCCTGAGAACTGAACAAGAAGGGGAATTCACTTCTAGTGAGTTCAACAAGTACTGTGAAGAACATGGCATCAAGAGGCAACTGTCTACCCCCTGGACTCCACAACAGAATGGCCTAGCAGAGAGGAATAACCAGACTGTGGTTGAAGCAGCTAGAACCATGTTGATTCAAGGAAAGGTAGCTCACACCTTTTGGAGAGAAGCGGTGAGCACTGCAGTCTATACAATGAACCGGGTACTCATCAAGAAAGGTAAGGATAAAACTCCTTATGAGTATTAACTACTTTAGAGTGTTTGGTAGAAAATGTTACATCAAGAGGAGTGAACACCAGAGCAAATTTGATGCGAAATATGATGAGAGAATATTCCTAGGATATTTCACCAAGAGAAAAGCTCGTGTTTCAACAATAGGACTCAGAGAATTATGGAAAGCATCAATGTAAGAGTTGATGAAACCTCTGAGAAAACTGAGGAAACCGGTAGTGAGCAAGCAGTAAATGAACCGGTTGTAACCTTCTAGGAATCGGTTGTCAGCCAACCAAGTACCAATAATAGTGTTCCTACATTGGTAGATGTAGATGTTGTTACTGATGGAGATGAGGATGAAGAAGAAAAGCAAGAGGAATCCATCAAGACCATTCCTCGGTATGTCAAGCTGAATCATGATCCTAAGCAAATCATAGGAGATAAGGATGTAGGAATCCTTACAAAAAGAAAGGTCAGAGAAAACTCATGTATGATCTCTAAATTTGAGCCTAAATCATTCAAAGAGGCACATAAAGATGAAGAATGGATCAAGGCAATGGAAGTGGAACTTGACCAGATAGAGAAAAATGGTACATGGTCTTTGGTACCCAGACCGGAGCATAAAAATGTCATTGGTACGAAATCAGTTTTCAGAAATAAGCTGAATGAGGATGGCACAGTGATTAGGAACAAAGCCAAATTGGTGTGCAAAGGATATGCTCAAGAAGAAGGAGAAGACTATGGAGAAACCTTTTCTCCTGTAGCCAGATTGGAAGGAGTTCGTATGATTCTTGCATATGCAGCTTGTAAAGGTTTCAAAGTATATCAAATGGATGTAAAATCTGCATTCCTAAATGGTGTACTTGAAGAGGAGGTGTATATTGAGCAACCAGATGGGTTTTCCCTATCTAAAGACAGTGACATGGTATGTAGGCTACATAAAGCCTTATATGGTCTAAAGCAGGCCCTAGAGCATGGTATGAACGTCTGCATTCCCATCTTGTGAAGATTGGATTTGAGAGAACTAGTGAAGAGAGCAATATCTACTTGAAGTCTGAAGAAGATCAGATCCTGATCTGTGAGGTATTTGTTGATGACATTATCTTTGGTGGAGATGACAAGATGAGTCATGAGTTTGCAGATGAGATGAAGAAAGAGTTTGAAATGTCACTCATAGGGGAGATTAAATTCTTCGTTGGACTGTAGATCCAGCAGCTGAAAGATGGAATCTTTATCACTCAGTCCAAGTATGTCAAAGACATGTTGAAGACCTTTGGCATGGAAGATAGCAAACTAGTTGGTACTCCGATGGTGACCGGTTGTAAACTATCCAAAGAAGATGACTCAGCATTGGTTGATGAGAAGGAATATCGATCAATGATTGGTAAGTTGCATTATGTAGTGCATAGCAGACTGGATATTGCACATGCAGTTGGCATTACTGCAAGATTCCAGAAAAGCCCAAGAGAATCCCACTTGGTTGCAGTCAAGCGGATTCTTAGGTATCTGAAGGGAACTATTGACTATGGATTGTGGTATCCATATAGCAAGGATTTCAACTTGAAAGTATACATAGATGTTGATTAGGCAGACAATATAGATGATCGAAAAAGAACAATCAGTGGTGCATTCTTTCTCGATGGTAGACTGGTCTCATGGATGAGTAAGAAGCAGAGTTGTATCTCTCAATCTACAGTGGAAGTAGAGTATGTTGCAGCTTTCATGAACTGCACTCAGACAATTTGGATGAAGCGTGTATTAAATGGCTTCAAAGTTCTTGTATCTAAACCGGTAAGTATATTTTGTGACAATACTAGTGCAATTAACATCTCCAAGAATCCGATTTTACATTCTAGAACCAAGAACTTTGAGCTTAAGTATCATTTCTTGAGGGAAAAGGTTCAGAACAAAGAGATTGCACTGGAACATGTTTCTAGTTAGGAGCAGTTAGCAGATATATTCACCAAGCCTCTCCCAAAGGCCACATTAATGTACTTAAAAGGTGAATTAGGGGTGTTGCCCCTTCAAGAGGTAAACTAAAGGTATATGCTCCACATCAGTCAGGTATTGCATAGTCAAATTTTTCTTCAAGATTGATGTGTTGAAGGATGCTACTCCCCAGGGGGAGCAGCATAATGGAACAGGGAAGCTTGTGCCTCCACTTTGGCATTGTTGTCAAAGGGGGAGAAGATGTGAAGCGAAGAAGATATCTGCAGAAATTGGGAGAGAAGATGTGAAGTGGAGAGATATCTTTGTATATTGCCATCAATGCCAAAGGGGGAGATTGCTGGCATTAAGTGAACTGGTATAAGGACATAATGACATTATGTGTTGTCATTGATGTCAATATGATGAAGAGAAGAGAACCGATATAACACTGTGAACTGACATTTGTGCCAAAGTGAAGTGGTGTGTTCGTTCAAGGTGAACCGTTGTATGGTTAAGGGAACCGACACATGGAAGCGTTGTATGACTACCGGTTAGTAGTCTCAACTTTAGGGTTTCCGGTTGAAGTGCTTCAAGCCTATGTGGCTCAACCGGTGACTTTGTGTGATGAGTTAGCATGGTAACAAAGAACAGATCGTGTTGCCATGTAAGCCTTGTGCATGTGAAGGATCTTGCATGAAGGAGATTGTTCCTATCTACCTTGGGAATGTGCGAAGTCTGTAAATGGTGATAACGTATGATGGGTTATCAACCGCCATGAAATCGGTGGAAAATGGACGATGGAGAATGTCTTGAGATTGGATCAAGACTGTTGCATTTAATGTAGTGTGTTCAACGGTCAAGATTGAACTGTTTGAATTACTTAACCTAATAGGTTCAGGGTTTAGGGTTGCTATTGACCTATCTATTTTCCTATAAGGTCGATGTTGTGATTCTTTCTGAGGTTGTTGGAAAAATTTGTGTGTGTGTATCCAAGAGAAGAGATACGTGATTCTTGCCAGACCAAAGGAGAGAAGTGATACCTGCAGAGTGTAAGTGCAGAAGGTGAAGAGGAGCTTAAGCAGATCTGCATTGGCATTGAGTGCTGTTACCAAATCATTGTAATATCTATTGATCTCTAACCACTTCAATAGTTGATAAATCCCTTAATAGGGTAGCTTTAACCAGCTTGCTGTAAATCTTTTAATAGGGTGACTCAAAACCATTGAGTTCTTGAAATCCTCTAACAAGGTAACCTTTAATAGGGTTTTACCCTTAACCGGGTATTCTAGCCATCCCTTAATCGAGTGATCCCTAATAGGATCGGTTCCTAACAGAACCTATTGTATTAGTCTTTAACCGGATAAGGCTCCTAACAGAGCGGACTTCTAAAGAGTTCAAAAACAAGCTTGTGGGTATTCATCCCCACCGTGGTTTTTCCCAGTTGGGTTTCCACGTGAAAATTATGTGTGTCATGTGTGATGTTTTCTTCATGTGATGCTTTGTTGTTTTTCTGTCAAGCGGTGAATCATGTTGATCTAGTTGCTTATATGTATATCTTTGATGGTAGATTACTTGTTCATGCATAAGGGTGAAATGGAAATGAAGTGTTAGAGTATATGAGAAGATAGGTGTCAACCGGTTTATGCCTGTCTCAGTTATTTTGGGTTTTGCCGGTTGTACTTTGTTTAAGGACCGGTGTTACTATTTGTTTGTCAATGCATAGTGTCTGCTGACAAACTGATTTAAGAGTGTGTTTTTGTCTCTACTGATTCACCCCCCCCCTCTCAGTACCGGTTTGGTAGTATTTTGTTTATCATTGAGTTGTCACTTATATGGCAACCGGTAGAGTCAAAAGTGAATTTGTATCCTTTGTCACACATTTGACTCACACTAAGTAAGTTATTCTTTATACCTTCTACATAATACACATCATGTGCCTTCAATTTTACATCTATATTTAGAGTACCATTTCCTTTTATCTTGATGGAAGAGTTGTCTCCAAATCTTACTGAACCTCGATTCCAACCTTCAAGCTTAATAAATTTCTTTTTGTCACCGGTCATGTGATTGGGACATCCATTGTCTACAACTTATAAGTTTCTTTTTTCTGCATGCAGGGCAGTCTGCACAATCAGACTTGATTCTGCTTTATTCTTGTCCTTCTCAACCGAAACCGGGTTGGCTTCTTTCTTCCTGTCTACTACAATTTCATGCTCTGGTTTTGTTGTCGGTTCTTGATCTGGTGCTGACTTCTTTGGCTTGGTTGTCTTGAGTTTGCAATTCTTTGCAATGTGCCCAAACTTCTAACAATTGTAACACTTTATATTAACATTAAATGATGAATTTAAAAACTTATTGTAGGATACCGGTAGACTTTTCCTACATTCATAACTCATATGACCTAAGTCATTACATTGATAACACACAACATTCATCTCCCGAAGTGTAGCAAAAGAATTTTTATTTTCAAAAGTAATAGGGGGTTTATTCATCAATCTACAATCAGAAATTCTATGTCCAAACTTATTACATCGGTAGCAGTAACCTTGGAATTTGTGTACATACCAGTCTTGTTGCTTTGGACTGGAAAATCTTTGTCTCAATGGATGTCTTCCTCTCATGTTGTTGATTCTACTGAATCCTTCACTATCCACCTTGGGCTTGCCTTTATGATTTGTATACCGGTTTAGTGTGTGACCCTTCTGGTACTAAGCATTCTAGTTCACAAGCTCACTTCTTGTAGCTTCAGCATAGGTCTTCTTTCCAGTATCTTTGCTGATTGTAAAGATTTGTTTCTCTTTACTTTCACTTGAGGAAGTGAATTGTATCTCCTTACTAGATGTGTCTTTGTTGTTTGAACTTTGTCCTTCTTCAAATCCTATACCACCAGTATCTTTTGAATGCTTTTGTTTTCTCAACATCTTGTCTAAAGCTTCAGTGTTGCCCTCATACTTTCTCCTGATCTTCAATTCATCCTTGCTTTTTTCTAGCTCCTTTCTGAGCTTTACAATTTCTTCTTCCAGATTCTACAACTCCTTTTCCTTCTTTATCAAATCAAAGGATGTAATTTCACATATCCTCTTAGCTTCTTCCAACAGGAGTTGTAGATCATACATTATTTTCTTGGATTCCTCTAGAGATTCCTTCAGGTGTTCTTGTTCCTCTGCAACAACATGCTTAACCTTTTTGAGTTCTTTTCTTGTTTTCTTCAACTCCTTAAGAGCGCTTATGAGCACACATTCTAGGTCCACTTCAGCTTCAATATCTTCATCTTCCTCATCTTCAACAACCGGTTCAACTAGTGCCATAAAGAGATTAACTTCTCTTTCATCCTCATGCCAGTCATCTTCTGATGCACTTTCTTCATCTGTGGCATCATCCTCAAAGATATATAGACTGTTCTGCTTCCGGTAGCTTCTTCTTTCTTACCGGTAGACCTTCTTATCTTTATCTTTACCGGAAGACCTACTAGAGCTCCTTTGCTCATCTCCGTTGGTTTCACCATAGGGACATTTTATAGAAAAGTGTCCTATTTTACCACAGTTAAAGCATTTGAGAGGCAGTTTTCCTTTATACTTATCAGATCCCCTTTTGAGATTTCTTACAAAGTTTGCAACTTTAGTATCCGAGTCTCCACTAGATTCTCTATGAGCACTTTCTTCCTTACCATTTTTGGTGGAGTTGAAGGTAGCTTCTTTCTTGGAATTTCCTTCACCAGTTGTCCTCATCTCATAAGCAATTAGAGAGCCAAATAACTCATCCATTGAGAAGCGTTTCAGATCCTTGGCTTCCTCTATAACAAAGACCTTAGTATCATACTTAGATGTGAGTGATCTCAACACCTTTTTGACAATAACTTCATCAGCTATTTCCTCTCCCAGTCCTCTGATGGTATTCACAATTTCATCAACTTTGTGAAGGTAGTCTGCAATCTTTTCTTCATCTTTCATCTTCAAGCCTTCAAGCTGACCTCTTAGTGTTTGCAGCTTGGCCTCCTTGACCTTGACATCTCCTTCAAATAATCTCAGTGTCTTATCCCAAGTCTCCTTAGCGGATGAGCATTGCATAACCTTGACAAACTCATTATCTGACAACCCACTGAGAATAGCATGTTTAGCTTTTGCGTTGTTTTCATACTCCTTCTTAACATCCGGATCTGTGGGAGGAACACTAGGGATAGTATACCCATTTTTTATAGACATCCAAACATCAAAACCTAGCAAGGATAGATAGGTTTCCATTCTTCTGCTCCAAAAGGCATAGTTGGTTCCATCAAATAGGGGGGCTTTGGAGGAGGAGGACTTGTTTCTTTCCATTGTGTTCTTTAGACTAGAATCTACCCAAGTTAGAGAAAGCTTTGACCAATAGGGAACCTAAGGCTCTGATACCAATTGTAGAACACAATGTCACTGAGAGGGGGGTGAATCAATGATTTCAAACAATTTCCAACTATGTGTGTGCAACTAGTAAAGTAATGAAAACACTATTAATCAAACACACAAGGAATGCATCTCACAACACCAGATATACGAGAAAAACTCAATGTGGGAAAAACCTCGGTGAGAAATGTTGTTGGAGTCTATTGCTCCAATCTAGCCTCACAATAAACATTGAATACAAAGTTTAGGGCACCAACCCTTGAGCACCAACCCCTAATTTTATGGGCACCAACCCAAAGGAGAACCAACCCCTACACTGAACACCAACTCAGTGATATACAATGAAATAAAACTTATTACAATGAAAGCACCTTGTTACAAATGGATTTTGTAACACCTCCAATGAATACACTCCACCGGTTATTTTGTCTTACTACTTCTTTTGCTACAGATTCACTATTTTCTCACTCTGACCCCTTACCAGTCATCCTTTGCCTCTCTTGACTTCCTCTAATCCTCACCCTGTACTCTATCACTCTCTGATGCCTTCCTATTGGTTCAATCACTATCGGTTTACTTGACTGTTATACACTGTAACAATTCACCGGTTTCCCTGTCTCTACCGGTTAAAGCCTCTTACCGGTTCTACCTTCAAGTACTCAGTCACTTCAATCTTTTGCGATGAACTCTTAGACTGATTATCTCTCTGCTTTCTCAAGTACACTATCTTCTCGCAATTGGCATCACACATCATCTCTTCAATCTGCATATTTATACATAAGCTTTCCCACTAGAACGAGGTTCAAACTATCTGCGGTTAGGGTTTCTTCTACCTACCATGAACTGTATCAAATCTGATCAGATTTCTTCTCCGAGATGATAACCTACAACAAAACAATACCGCATTGCCATATTTGTTTCTTCCAATACACGTTTACTATATTGAGCAAACATCGACCTTGCTTTTGTCAATCACATTAAATGGTCTAGCAGTTTCCTTCTCTAGGTCGACAATATGATCATATGTCCTGCTTAGATCAAGATGTCAAAGAATCAAATCTCTATCCTCTATACTACTTTGAGCCGCAATCTTCTACAACTCCTCCGTGATTTTTGCAGTCTTTATTTAATGCAGACTTAGTCAGCAATCACCTCACCGACGTAATCTTCACCACTGCACATTAGCCACCTGGATCCAACATGTCATCTTCATCGGCATCCACCTTAGTTCACTGTGTTGGTTCAATTTCATTCACCGACCAAAAAACACACTACCGGTTTTCGCCTTTTGCTACCAGTCTTCTTTCCCTACCTATCATGCGATGACTGGTCAGCCCTTGTATCATCGCTTCATTGTTCTGCTGGTTACTTCAAGCTAACTTGGATTACTCTCGGTTCTGTGTTCACACTCTATGTGATCTGGCAATCATTCACTCTATTAGTTTGCCTTTTGCTTGTTCATACATGCTCACCGGTGGCCCTGTTTACCAGTTGATACTATATCTTCCTGCATACTGGTTGACAATACATACATGTTGATCATGCTATACCAGTTGACATAACCAGTCTTACCTTTAGTTGTCTCTATGCTTTCTTATGCTTACTCACCGGTGAACATCCATACCGGTAACATCTTCTTCTTGCATCTTGCATACACCTTGCATATCGGTAGCCATCCATATTGGTGAATACATAATGGTTGACATCAATGACAATACAATGCCAACACTTATGATGATATCATGTGGTGGGTTTTCATTTTCATTTTGGTTTTGGTTTTCATTTTGATTTTTGTTTTGGTTATGGTTTTAGTTTTGGTTTTCCTATTCTACTCTTGTAATATGATTATGCAAAACAATTTACTTTACATGAAAAATATAAACTACATAAATATTAAAACATACATTAACATAAAAATATAAATTACTTAAATATTAAAACCTAAAATGAATTTTATTTATAAAAAACTAACCAAAGCTATATTTTTTTCATTTGAAATAATAAAAATACATAAATAATAAAATAGAGAAAAAAAATAAATTAAAAACATACCTGGAGGGGTTGTTGGGTAGATGTTCTCTTGAAATTGGGATCTCGAGTTGTTGGTAGTAAAAATGAGATGAAAATCATTTTTTTCAAAAGAAATAATTCTTTTATGAAATGGGAACCTGAGTAAAACTAAACAAGATCCTATTTAGTTTTAATTAGGATCTTGTTTCGTAGTTTTTGACTCAAGATCCTAGACCTAAATGGGATTTTGATTCATTTTGGTTGAGATCCCATTTTGTGCAACATGATTTCCTAAATTTTGCTAAGTTTGAAACTTCCACTCTAAGTGGACTCAACTTTTTACATTTACTTGCCTACTGTAAGATTGAGAAACTCAAGAAGAGGAATTCAATGTTAAAATCATAATGTCAAGAGGAAAAGGAAATAAAAGAAAAAATAGAAAAAGTGATCGTGGACCTGAAGGTGCAAATTGAAGAATCCAAGCGGATTGAGGAAGAAGTAAGGAATCAACTAAAAGAAGAGGTTCAAGAATGCGATAAATTAGAACTTGAGATCATTTCCACAAAGGAAGAATTGGAGAAATCAAATGACAAATTTAATTAGTCTTAAGTATGAAAGAGAAGTGGATTGTGTGTGTATGTGTGTGTGTGTGTCACGACATGTACACATATGCATGTGTGTGTGTGTGTGTCTTTCGAGGATGTTGTCCTCCAACCCCTATTGGGATGTGTGAACCCCAAACCCATCGCTAAGAAGATGTTCCCCTTGGACTCACAAGGTGGTATCCCTACACCCCCCTCATGCTCAATATATAACTTGTTATAATTGCAAGCTTGAGACACAATTTTCCTTATAATTTTAACATCTATTGGGGTGTGTGTGCATGTCTTTCAAGGACACTGCCCTCAAACCCATATTGGGGTGTATGATCCCTAAACCAACCACTAGGAAGATGTTCCCCTTGGACTCGCAAGGGCATACCATTGCACCCCCTTCACACTCAATATATAACTTGTTATAATTGCAAGGTTGATACACCATTTTTCCTTACAAGTTTAACATCTCCCTAAATAAGAAACCAAAAATCTCCATGACTAATCTTCCCATATTTGAGACATATATTAGATCTCTTATTGCCAAGTACTACCCAATCATTCTTATGGTATTTGGGTGTGAATAGATCTCTACATTTGTAACTATACTATGCAATTATAAATTTTGGATTCTCTTAACATAACTAGCTTCCACTAAAGAAGTTAGAGCAAAGATGTGTGTCTCCTTCAATTTGTGAAAGAGGTTGTTATAATTTAATGATGTAGATATACTAGGATAAAATGTGGCATCTTGATACTTTGTTTGATGTGACCTAGCTTGTTAACTACGTGGCTTCCCTTTCTATGTCATTATCAATGATTTTATACCAAAATTACCAACCTCTACAAACACATCTCTATGTGGTTTGTGGACTTTTAACATTAAGCTAATAATACTCATTTTTCTAAGAGAAAACCTCTATTTCTGTCATTTAAAAATTGCATTCGAGAATGATATTACTATTAGCAATTTAAACTTTAATACTGAAACCCAAAATATTAATACCAAAAGAGCAGTTAAACCAATTAAGCATAAACAATAATCACAGAATAAATACCATCCACATGACACCAAGATTTGTACGTAGAAAACCTGGTAAAGGGAAAAACCACGATGGGAAGCCTACCCACAATCAGATAATACTTCTGCAGTAAGTATGTGAATTACAATTGAGGGGCCTGCACATGCAGGAAGACCAACAGCCTAGAGCGCACTGCTCATCACAAAAGGAGCCTCATTGACTACACACTGACTACATATAAATCCAGACTACAATCCAGAGAAGTGTTGAACTGCAAAAGATAGCATCTCCTATGCCTAAGTACAGTTCCAGTTTAATCTCAATACCGGAGGACTAAATCCTCTTACATAAACCCAATTTGATCTCCACTGATTGACCAACTCCTCTGCCTAAATGATATTACATTATTTGCACATTACATTCCTTGACCATGACCTCTAACCATAACCATGATGATTTACAATAAGATCTTAAATCTATATATATACAAACCCTCGACCACAAACAATCAGGTCGACCACCAGATAATAAACCAATTACATAATTACAAACTATGTCAGCCTTAGACCAAACAAATAATATCCAAAACATAAGACATCCCAGAAATACATCGAGAGGTCCAATCCACACGTTACATTAAAGTCGGTCCATAAGCTAGATCAACTAGGACCCAATATAGATCCACATGCTACAACAATGATCTCCATCCGCCAAGTCTCGAACATGATCACCAACAGCATCCTGAAACTCCACCAGAAGTTGCACCAACACCACTTATGCAATTCATCAAATATCTTCATCAAAAGCTCTGTCGGTGAAACCCTCTCTAGATTCAAAAACTAAGCTTCTAAGCAAACAGGATAGCATTCGATCACCAAACCAAAACCAACTAACCAAATATGAGCATGAGTATCATCAAAAAGCCAATTCCATCACCAAACTATACTGGAGCCTACCAGATCATGTTGGATCCAAATCAACTAGAAACCACTCAACCTACTGGGACAAGAAAGGTGTCGGTAAAGCATCCAAACAACTAGTGTTGGCATCAATAACAAAACATCAATGCAACACATAATCAGTTCCACCAAATGGCCAACAATCTCCCCCTTTGGCATTGATGGCAACACTAGATGTGAAAAACATCTAAGTACCAAGAAATGCCAAACAAGTCTCCCCCAATGGAAGACAACCAACAACTTTGAATGTTAATATCTCTCCCGCTTTGAATTTTTCTTTTTCATATCTCTCCCCCAATGATTTTTCTTTTTCTTTCTTTTTCTTTTTCACATCAATATCTCTCCCCCTTTAATATCAATGCTAGAAATCTGACAAAAATATCAAAGCAAGAACATAAACCATTGAATCACAAAGCTGACTACTCCCCCTGAGAAGTAGCATCCCACATCAGTGCTGAAATCAATAGTATCTCTGATAATGCATGTCGGACTGATGCCAAACCGCATCAATCAAGTTTCTACCAGAGGGGCAGAAACTCCCAATCTGTCTCTCAAGTACTCAAATGATTCCTTTGGCAAAGGTTTAGTGAAAATATCTGCAATCTACTTTTTACTATTCACATAAGCCGATCTAACTTCATTTGCTTCCACCTTTTCCTTCAAAAAGTTATACTTGATAGATATGTGCTTTGTTTTAGAATGAAATACTAGATTCTTTGATATATCAATAGCAACAGAGTTATCGCAGTGAATAACTACCAGTGCATCACAATCCACCTTTATATCCTTCAACATTTGTTTCATCCATAAAACTTGTGTACAGTTAGTAATAGCAGCAACATACTCAGCTTCAATAGTACATAAATAGGTACACGATTGTTTCTTGTTGATCCATGAAATCAACTTCTTTCCAAGAAAGGAAGCTCCACCAGAAGTACTTTTTCGGTCATCAACATCTCTAGCCCAATCAACATCTGTATTTGCACATAAAGTAAAGTTATCATTCTTAGGGTACTGCAAGCCATATTCTGATGTACCTTGCAAGAATCTAAAAATCCTTTTCACCGCACTCTCGTGATTTTCTCTAGGATCGCTCTAAAATATTGAAACAATACAAACATCATTCATAATGTCAGGCCTAGTGTGAGTCAAATAAAGCAAACCTCCAATCACAGATTTGTATTTTGTAGGATTTACCGGTGCAAAGACATCTTTTCTTGTCAATTTCTCACTTGTAACCATAGGAGTACTTACCCTCCCATACCGAATTTCTTCAACAATTCCTTAGCATATTTAGTTTGACAGATGAAAATACCTTTGTCAGTCTAAGTAATCTGCAAACCTAAGAAAAATTTCATCACACCAATCATAGACATCTCAAATTCTTTCTCCATATTCTTAGAAAAATCTATGCATATCTTATTTTCACCTCCAAAAATAATGTCATCAACAAATACTTCAATAATCAGTATATCATCATCAATGATTTTATAGTATAAATTACTATCAGCACTACCCTTAGTAAAACCAAGATTCAAAAGATATTTATCCAACCTTGCATATCAAGCTCTAGGTGCTTGTTTCTATCCATATAAAGCTTTCCTTAACCTGCAAACCATATTTGTATCATCTGATAGTGAAAAACCATCAGGTTGTTCAATATAAACTTCCTCATCGAGATCCTTATTCAAAAATGCACATTTAACATCCATCTGATAAACCTTGTAGTTTTTATAAGCAGCATAGGCAAGAAATAATCTTACAACTTCAATCCTAGCTACAGGTGCAAAAGTCTCTCCATAATCAATTCCTTCTTTCTGAGAATATCCTTTACAAACCAATCTAGCCTTATTCCTTATAACTTGACCATCATCATTCAATTTATTCCTAAAAACCCATTTAGTTCCAATAATATTTTTATTTTTTAGGCTGGGGAACCAAGGTCCATGTGTTATTTTTCTCAATCTGATCTAATTCTTCTTTCATCGCTCTCAACCAATATTCATCTTTATATGCCTCAATTACTGATACTGGTTCAACTTGTGAAGTTAAACATACCTCATTAGCTGTCAGTCTTCTTTTTGTCATCACTCCATTGCTCTTATCCCCAATGATCCGATCTTCTGAATGATTCAACCTCATATACCTAGGAGTCTTCTGACTTTCAGTTCCTCTTCCGTGTTCTTCAATTACTGTAGAATTCTCTTATACTACCAGAGTAACTGGTTCAACACTTTGTTCTGGTAAAGGTGCTATTGGTTCAGATATAATCATTTCCACTTCCGCTTCCTTCTCATAAACTCTGATTTGACTTCTGTTCAGCTCATCTACTTTGACATTAACACTCCACAATTCTCTACAATTTCTTGTTATAACATCTATTTGTTTTTCTTTCATTAGAATAACCAATAAATATGTCTTCATCACAACTAGGATCAAATTTCCCAATGATATCATATCTCCTGATATAAAATTTAGTACCAAAAATTCTGATATACTTAACTGTAGGTGTATTGCCAAACCATAATTTATAAGGTGTCTTACAGGTTTCTCCTTTGATATGTACTCTGTTGAATGTATAAACCATTGTTCTAACTACTTCTCTCTAATAGATATGAGGTACACTAGCTTCCATCATCATTGTTCTAATAACATCCAAGATAGTTTTGTTCTTCCTTTCCACAACTCCATTCTGCTGAGGTGTCCGGGGAGCATAAAATTGTCTTCTTATACTATGCTTCTCACAAAAGTTATTAAACTCACCGGATGTGAATTCTCCACCATGATCTGACCTCAAACATTTAATCTTCAATCATGTCTCAGTTTCCACTTTAGCCTTAAAGATTTTAAATTTTTCAAATGCTTCAGATTCTTCTTTTAGAAAAGTAACCCACATCATTCTAGAATAATCATCAATAATTAGCATGAAATATCTATCACCTTGAAAACTTTTAACTCAAGCAGGACCACACAAATCAGTATGAATAAGATCAAGAACATCATTTGATTTATCTTGTATACTCCTGAAAGAGGTTCTAACATGTTTACCCATTTGACATTCTTTACATACTGGATTATAGGGCTTCATAATCTTAGGTATATCCCTAACTACCTTAGTTGAACTGATCTTTACAATGCAATCAAAATTCACATGACACATCCTTTTATGTCATAGCCAACTCTCATCAATCTGTGTATTCAAACATGTTTTCTCACTGGAGTTCAAATAAAATATATTACCTTTTGTCTGTGTACCGGTTGTAATCTCCAAACTAGATCTGTTAATGATTTTGCATTTTCCACCCTTGAATTGTAATTGAAATCCCTTATCTACCAATTGTCCTACACTCAAAAGATTATGCCTTAAACCTTCAACATTATAAGCATTGTCAGTATTGTTCTCACCATCCAATGATATAGTTCCTTTTCCTTTCATCATACATGCTTTGTCATTTCCAAATCTAACTAGACCACCACCAAATTTTTGCAAAGATAGAAACTTCTCTTTATCTCCAGTCATATGATGTGAACAACCGCTATCAATTACCCATTCATCCTTGTCTTCAATTTTAGTAGCAAGTGCCTTCTCTTCAGGTACATTCTCTTCCAATGCCGGATCATCTTCTTTGATAGCCAAGAACACCCATTCCTTCCCATTACCAGAACCACTAGCAAAATCTTCTGTCGGTTCATCATCAGAATCAGTAATGCCTTCCTCATCCGCTATGTAGCATGATTTGTCTTTTATTTTCTTGTACTTATACTTGTTCTGATATCTAGGGTTAGACTTAAATGATCTTCTAACTCTTTCTTCAAATCTTGAATTCCTTTCTAACATCTAGATGCAAAATGACCAATCTTATTACATACAAAACATTTAAAAGGTGTTTTTCCTTCATACTTACTTCTTACCAGTCATTTAGGTACTCTTCTAGCAAATAGTGCTTCAAGTTGCTCAAACTCATCATCTTCTCTCTTCATATCTTCCAATTCCTTTGCATACAAAGTTTTTCAGTCTTTCTTACCGGTTGTAGATGTAGATGCATGAAAAGCAAGTTCAGACTTTACAGCTCCAGAAGGTCCAAATTCTTCAAGCTCAAAAGTAGATAGTTTCCCAATCAAAGTATCTTTGTTGACAGATGTATTAGCCATTGTTTTCAACTCATTAATAGCAGTAGCCTTCATTTTGTAAGTCGGTGGTAGGGCTCTCAGGACTTTAGAAACAATTTCATCTTTGCTCAAAGTTCCACCACAACATTGAATTCTCATAACAATCTCATTTACCCTTTCCATGAATGCAGTAATCCTTTCATCTTCTTCCATCTTCAGGTTTTTGTATCTCACCTGGTAACCATCAAGTTTAACAATCTTCACTGTAGGTTCACCTTCATTAAGAGTCTCCAACTTATCCCATATAGCCTTTCTAGATGATTTGTCGGTTAATCCTATTATTTGTTGATCAAAAAGTGCACACAAGAGGGCTTCTCTTGCTCTACAATCATTCTCAAGCTCCTTGTCTAGGTTTGTCGGAGGAGGATTGTCAGATCCCAAATTATAAGGTGTGACACCATTCTGTGTGATCTCCCAAATCTCCTTGCCAAGACATCTCAGATGAGTCTCCACTCAAATCTTCCATACTGTGTAGTTTGTTCCATCAAGCCTTAGAATATCCCTCCGAAAGATAGCTCCAAAAGAATTGGATGAACTTGAATTGTTAGTCGCCATAGGATCTTCCTCAAGTGGTTAAGCTTTTTGCAAAGAGGACCAAAGCTCTGATACCAATTGTTAGACAATTCAAATAACAGGAAGACATCTGAGAGGGGGGGGGGGTGAATCAGTTGCCACAGATTACTGAAACTATTAGCAATTTAAACTTTAATACCGGAACCCAAAACATTAATACCGGAATAGCAGTTAAACCAATTAAGCATAAACAATAATCACATAATAAATACCATTCACATGACACCAAGATTTGTACGTGGAAAACCCAATAAAGGGAAAAACCACGGTGGGAAGTCTACCCACAGTCAGATAATACTTTTGCAGTAAGTATGTGAATTACAATTGAGGGGCTTGCACATGTAGGAAGGCCAACAACCTAGAGTACATTGTTCATCACAAAAGGAGTCTCACTGACTACATATAAATCCAGACTACAATCCGGAGAAGTGTTGAACTGCAAAAGATAGCATCTCCTATGCCTGAATACAATTCCGATTTAAGCTCAACACCAGATGACTAAATCCTCTTACATAAACCCAATTCGATCTCTAATGATCGACCAAGTCCTTTGCCTGAATGATATTACATTATTCGACATTCCTTGACCATGACCTCTAACCATAACCATGATGATCTACACTGAGATCTTATATTTATATATATACAAACCCTCGACCACAAACAATCAGGTCGACCACCAAATAATAAACCAATTACATAATTACAAACCATGTTGGCCTTAGACCAAACAAATAATATCCAACACATAAGACATCCCGAAAATACATCGAGAGATCCAATCCACAGGTTACATTAAAGTCGGTCCATAACCTAGATCAACCAGGACCCAATATAGGTCCGCGCACTACAACAATGATCTTCATTGGCCAAGTCTCGAACATGATCACCAACAACATCCTGAAACTCCACCAGAAGCTATACCAACACCATTTATGCAATTCATCAAAGATTTTCATCAAAAGCTCTGCCAGTGAAACCCTCGTCGGAACCAAAAACTAAGCTTCTAAGCAAACAGGATAGCATCCGATCACCAGACCAAAACCATCTGACTAAATATGAGCATGAGTATCGTGAACAAGCCAATTCCATCACCAAACTGTACCGGAGCCTACCGGATCATGTCGGATCCAAATCAACCAGAAACCACTCAACCTACCGGGACCAGAAGGGTGTCGGTAAAGCATCCAAACAGCTAGTGTTGGCATCAATGACAAAACATCAATGCAATGCACATAATCAATTCCACCAAATGGCCAACAATTATAGAAGTGAAACACAAATTAAATCTTTTTTTTCATCTTTAAGATTTGTTGAAATATACTTTTAGTGGCACTCAAAGCAAAACATACTATAAAAAGACTCGTCATGCCAACTGCCATTCATTCAATTACCATAAATGAGAGTAAGACAACAAATGTTTGCATCACACACTATCTTAAATTATGTGTCTCCTCCAAGATTTAAGGATGCCATTATAAAACCAAAACTTCGCACATCTACTTCACTTATAATCTACATATAACCTCCTGAACATATTGACATAACCATTACTTTTGTACTTCACTTATAATCTATATAAAACCTCTTAAACCTATAGACATACCCATTATATCTACTTCACGTATAGTCTACATATAACATCTTAAACCTATCAGCATACCTATAAAATCTACTTCACTTATAATCTACATATAACCTCTTGAACCTATCTACATATCCATTACATTTAGTTACAATTTATGTAAAACCTCTTAACCCTGTCAACACACCTATTGCATCTACTTCACTTATAATCTACATAAAACCTCTTAAACCTATCTACTCCATTTATAATCTACATATAACCTCTCAACCCTATTAACCCACCCTTGTAAACATTAGATATCCTTCCAAAGAAATTAACAAAAGGGTTTTTATAGGAGCTTAACGGATGCATTTCCATGGTAAGCCATATCAACATTAAAGGTCAATATGCAAATTAATTCCAACAACTCCTTGTCCTACCCTAATATTAAATGACAACTCAAATGATATAAATATGAAATGGTAGGGTCATTGCTTGGTGTGGAAGCTACCTCCAAAAGAACTCTTCCGACCATCTATCATGTGCTTTATTTATGTCCTCAGACGTTTATCCATCTAATCCGCTGGCATTCCCCACTGATTGAAGATAAAGCACCTAACAGTCTCTCCAATCTCTTCGCTCAATGTTTCCCATGAATGTTAGGTTTGCGACCACCTTCCCAAGAATGGTAGTTCAGTTTGACTTCCACACCCGCCAATTCAATCTAACTAATGTAGTGCATTATATTAACGAGACTGAAGGTTTACTAACAACTAGAAGCCACTGTCCAATCCAACCCAAATATTTGTGATGGGTTATAATTCGTTGTGGACATTGGTCTCCATACTAGTGGCTCTGTTCACTGTATGTTCCTCTCTCAATACAGGGAGCTTCTCAATCGTGGGATATGAGCCCGATGATCTTCAATCAGAGGATGGTTGGTTGAGATTGTTTGAAACATGGCGTAGCAGACATGGGAAAATCTACCACAGTTTAGAGGAAAAAGCCAAGAGGTTGAACTTCTTCAAGAAGAATGTGGAGTTTATAGAGCTTCGTAACAGAAATAGAAGTTCTAGGCATTGGGTGGGGCTCAATAAATTTGCAGATTGGAGTAATGAGGAATTCAGGGCTGTTTATTCCAAGAGGATCAATAATCCAAGGAGACCATGGGCAACTCCAGAGGCCAAGAAAAGGGCTGAATCTTGTGATGTCCCTTCTTCCCTTGATTGGAGGAAAAAGGGTGCCGTCACTGGAGTCAAGAATCAAGGCGATTGTGGTCAGTATTTCAATTTTTTTATTTTTTTATCTTTAGAACTGAGGGTCTCTTGATCAAGATTCATAATAGAAGAGCTGACAATTAAAAGAATCAGAAAATTGTTAATAATAGTAGACATCAGTTTTCCATGGTCTATATAGTATATGTAAATGCTTTCGGATAAAACTAAGTATATTTTTTAATTGATGTTTCGGATTGTACTCAGCAATCCATCATCCATCAGGAAGAGGAATGAGGATAGATTGCTGAGTGCAATCTAAAACATCGATTCAAAAATATACACAATTTTATCCAAAAGTATTTACACATTGTTAACAATGTTGCTCTTGGTTTCATGATCTGATGGTCTGGTAAAAATCATTAAAACTCATTCCTTCATTACATTTTGATTAGGAAAGCTTTGTTTGAGGCACACTTGGGCAGAGTAACACTATATAGAGATTATTACTGCTAAGAAATAATTAAAAACTTCCCAGCAGTCTCTGTCAGAGAAATTAATGTACGGAATATGAGAACATTCTTAAAAACGCTTGCCATGGTGATCTTACTTTTTAGCCTAAATATCTAGTTATACTCCAATATGTTGTGGTAGTTGAGTTGACTGTTGACTTTCTGATATAGAAACAACTTTTTGCTAGCATTTTTCTTTTTACTGTAGATATTGGATTTTCAAACTTGGATTCTTCTGAGCATAGAAGAGGGGGATGAATTCTGGGAGAAGTAAACCTTATGAAAGTTTATTTTCAAATTGTGGCAGGAAGTTGTTGGTCCTTCTCATCAACAGGAGCGATCGAAGGAATAAATGAAATAACTACGGGTGATCTGATAAGCTTATCTGAGCAGGAGTTGGTAAGCTGTGATTCAACCAACGAGGGGTGTGATGGAGGCTATATGGACTATGCCTTTGAGTGGGTTATACAAAATGGAGGTATTGACACAGAGGCAGATTACCCTTACACAGGCACAGATAGCACTTGCCTCACTTCCAAGGTATTTTATTATTATTATATGCATATTGATATGGATACAAATTACAAGAATTGAATTTTAAAAATATTTTTAAAAGTTTATTTTATATGTAATTTAGGGATTGTTTTCTTTGAGATTAGTATATAGTTACATCTAAAATCTTTTTCCAATTCATCTAATGAATTGTGGAAAATTATGTCTGCTAAAAATAATCTAGAGTATCATTAACAAATATATGAGATTTACTTGATTAACTTTCAGTATTACCTTAAATATATTTGACATTTAAGTAGAAGAAAAATACATATAAGAAAACTAATTGCTATTACTTATATTTGACTAACTCCCTCTAAGTGCTTTAACCTTTTACCTATTCTAATTAAACTTATCGTTTTGCATTATTTCCTTCAAATGCACTATTGGGATCCATAATACCATTGCCACCATTATTGGTGTAAATCTTATCCTTGCATGTTCGTCCCAAAGTCTAGTTGTCCTGACCAACTCCTCCCAGAATCCCACACAATGTCCAAGTATGGCTGTTATAGCTGATCTTCTTTTAACTTGGCAGCCTTTGTGCTGTCTATCTTCTTCTTTGTAAATTTTTTTCCTGCATTAATTCAATTAAGAAAAAAGGATGTCATCATGAATTTGTCAATATTGTATTTGATTTATTAATATTATATTTGTCACTTAAATTGTGATGTATTTATATAATGTATAGTAGATGTATGATAGCTTTTGATTTTAACTGTGTATATTTTTCATTGGAGATGTTTGGAATCACATTCAACTAGAAAATATATACAATTAAACCCAAAAGCTAATGGACTAGAAAACTCATATCAACTATGATGTTTAATATTATATTATAAGAATGCATTCATAAATGTTATGTTATGAATGCTTAATCTTTCGATCACACAATTTTTTACAATTTTTTTTCCTTCTTTATAATGAAAAATCAGAAAATATAATCCAAAACATTAAAATTAAAATATACCATACAATTTAATAAAAAAATTTACTTATAAAGTAAGGAATGAAGTCTGTTAGCGAATAAAGCTCGGTTGTATTTCTTCAACTTTTTCTATTAAGAAACATGTTCATTGTCATTACTCAAGCCTGGATTAAAGCGATTGAATGAATTTGGCATTAGCCGAAAGAAGAAAACTTAAAAGTTTATTTTCATTATCTTTTATTACAGGAAGAAAAGAAAATAGTGACAATAGATGGCTACACCGACGTGGCAGAATCCGATTCTGCACTACTCTGTGCCGCCGCTCAGCAGCCAATCAGCGTCGGCATTGACGGTTCGGCCTGGGACTTTCAGCTCTATACTGGGGTACATTCTCCTCCCTCTCCAACATATACACAATGAATATATGCAAAACCTTAAATGAAATGCTATATACACATTAAGTATATGAAACCAGTTAGAGATACACAATGAATATATGCAAAAAATTTAAAAATGTTAAATACACACTGAGTATATTGAAACCAGTTGGAGATACACAATGAATATATGCAACAAACCTATAAAACATCACTGTATATATAACACTACTGTGAGTCGAAAACAGGGGATATACGACGGAGACTGCTCGGACAACCCGGACGACATCGACCACGCAGTGCTCATTGTGGGGTATTCGTCCGAAGAGGGCGAGGACTACTGGATCGTGAAGAATTCATGGGGAACAGACTGGGGATTAGACGGATATTTCTACCTTTTAAGAAACACAGACTTACCCTATGGCGTCTGTGCTGTAAACGCCATGGCCTCTTACCCCACCAAGGAGGGAACTTCGCCCGGCCCCCAACCATCTCCCGCCGTCACGCCGCCGCCGCCGCCGCCGCCGCCGCCGCCTCCTCCTCCTCCACCGCCGAGCCCTGAGCCAGTCCAGTGTGGCGACTATTCGTACTGTGCCTCTGACGAGACCTGCTGCTGTATTTTTGAGCTGCTAGATTATTGTCTGATTTATGGATGCTGCGAGCTTGAAAATGCCGTATGCTGCACAGGCACCGACTATTGCTGTCCTGCTGATTATCCCATCTGTGATGTTGATGAAGGCTTGTGCCTCCAGGTACTCATTTTGAAAACCCTAAAACCCTAAAACTCTGTTTTTTTTTTGGTTTAAATCTCTCGTAACAGTGTTTTATTTGTTTTACCAAAATTTCGTTGGCTAATTTCAATTTTGTGCATTAGGGCGCTGGAGATTTTCTGGGTGTGGAGATGAAGAAAAAGAAGCGTGCTCATTATAAGCTGCCGTGGGAAAGACACGGGTTTGGAGAAGCTAAGGAGAAAAGTGCTCCTTCTCTGAAATGGAGCCGCCATGCAGTTCAGTAGAAATTGAAAAGCATAAAGGGCTGTTTTTTCATCTGGATTGAGTGCACAGTGCACTTCGTTTAATTTCCCTGGGTTTTGGGATTCGAAATGTTTTGAAACATTCTTCCCTTATTTTTAATTTAAAGATTTCCTCTGTATGTTTTTTTTCTCATCCGTGATCTTGCGGAGGTTTTGCAGCTTGATAAAAATCCACCCAATTTTCGAATTGAAGGAATTTAAAATCCATCCTGTATTGTCAGAGGAATACCGTTTTGAAGGTTACCTTTATGATTTTTCCAAACGGATGCCTCACGGGATAGCTTGTGTGGTGATTTTTAGCATTATGAAGTGTATTATGAGACATTTTTGTTTCAAAGGAATTTTTAAAATATTATATTTCTTATAAATTAAGTTTATAATTTTAAAATGATATATTTAAAAGGATTATTCATGATTTTAATATTTTCATTTAATATTGCAAAATTGGGCATTTAACATCAACTAAAAAAATTATTTATTTTTCTTTTGTATGTTTAACTCTAAAATATTTTAGAAATTCAAATATTCAAATTTGAATCATGCTCCCTTTCTAATTGGTGCTTTAGTTATATAGATTCCAATTGTCACATAAGGTGTTGACTCAAAATGCAATCCTCTAGAGTAGGTAGTTTGTTTGAGTTAACCTTGGCAGGAGTTGGCATTTGTATTGTGACATCCTTGTGTCCATGCTTCGATTACTATTTGGTATGACCATAGTTCCATCTAAAGAGACTTTTGTTTTAGTCTTCATGATTAGTTACTAAATTGTATGAATTATGTTTGAAGTTATGCATGTCTATTTGATTCATCTTGGAGGATGGTGTTACTTTAATGACTCAATTGTTGGAATTGTATTTGTAATTGATCTCATGAACTTGGATACTCCTAAATTTTCTCATACAATATATCTCTTCGTAGAAGCTCCAAATTGTAGATATTCTCATTTAGGTGCCCTAAAGGACTAAATTTGATGATCGGTCCTAAATGGTCAAGTATTTTTTTGTTATGGTACACACACACACGTGTGTGTGTGTGTGTGTGTGGGGTTATGCATGTCTATTTGATTCATCTTGGAGGATGGTGTTACTTTAATGACTCAATTGTTGGAATTATATTTGTAATTGATCTCATGAACTTGGATAGTCCTAAATTACACACACACACGCACAAACACACACGCACACACACAACCTAATTTATAAACAATAATGTTTCAATCATAGAACACAAACTAAAAAAAGAGTAAACATTTATATTTCTTAAAGTGTTAAGTCTTACGCATGTTTTTGATAACATGAATGCATTATAACACATACATGTTTCAATTTAAACAAATGTAATCACACCCTTAGACTTGACTCAACTTCAAATTTACCAAACCTATACTTTGGACTTACAAATTGGGTGCCCAAATTTTTGTTTTACAAAAGACATAAATATTAAACATACTCTTTGTTGGGACCTGTGTGGGGGAAAAAGTGACACTAAGCAAACATGCCCTAATCTCACTTTCAATCACACATTTGTGGAATACGAAAGAGCCTAGAGGTATCACACAATTGGCTACTTCTTTTTGTGGAAGAGAGAGCCACGAGCTACCTATTAGGATTTCTATTCCTTTGTTGCAAATGATAGATAGAATGATGCAAGTTCAACTATTAACCCTAAAGTGTAAGTATGAACTAGTAACAAGATTGCAGAATTAATATTAAACAATGAAAAGTTGTAAACACAAGGACAAGACAAGAATGTAAATGCGTACCCGGTGTTAAAATATGAATGAAAATGTTCGGGACGGGGGCGCGGGTGCCGCTGTCCTGATTTTGCCCTTGAAACTGCTCCGGAAACTGTTGTTTTGCAACCTGAAAAGCTGTCAAAAATGCTGAAACTTGTTGTCTGACAGAAGGACCAGGGCGCCCAGCGCCCCTATCCCAGGGACCAGGGCGCCCCACACCCCTGTCCTAGCTTTCTGGGTTGGAATTTGGCGTGAAGTTCAGTCTTCGTTTGCTTCTGTTGGATCTACAACTTGCGGCGTCGTCTGAATCCCGAAACCTGCACTTATATCTGAAAAGGTATGGTGGGCGGCTATATAGGGTTTTGCCTTAGTCAAACCCCCGCTTTGGTGGTTTCCACCTCCACGAATAGCCAAGTTGTATTGTAAAAGTAGTGTGTGCAGACCTTGTGTGTGTGCAAGATCCTAAAATGCAAGTAAGCAAACTAGAGCAACCTAGAAAGTAAACCCTAATTGCTTGTAAATGATAATGTAAATGCTCCAAATCAAGATGTAGAGTGATCTAAAGCATGAGTACAAATGATGTAATGAAGCTTATGCAAAAGACATGAAAACAACATGAAATCATACCCAACCCCAAGGGAGGGGTACAAGCCAATCTTCAGTCGGTGATCCCTTATTGTTCTTCAATGCCTTCAAAGCCCTAAATGGATGAATGAAATTGATGGATGCTTGATGGATGGATGTTGAATGTTGTTGAAGTCTTCAAAGATCTGCTCTTTCGCTGCATAGAAGGTCCTTGAAACCAAAAATCTGGATCCTTTCCAATGAAGAAAGAGAGCTCTTATATATGAAACCCTAGGTCTTAATTTCAACTTTTGCCGACCTAGAGATTGAATCTCCCGCCAATTTCTTGGGGTTAAGCTTTATTTTATGATTGGATTGCGCTCATAAAATTTCGGGAAAAATGTCCGAGACCATGTGCACTCCGGGCGCCATGGTCCTCTCTGGGCGCCATGGTCCCAACAACTTTTCACCAAATTTTCAGGGCCGTCGGATATGATGATTTTAGAGAGAATCCCGAAGTTACAGGTGATTTCGAGATGTTTTGACCCCCAAAATCAAGCCCCCAAGTTCAAAATAGGACCTAATTAGGGTTTTTGATTAAATGATGTATTAGAGGAATAAAATGAAAGGGGCACGCTTTAATGAAAAGGGCCCAGCTTTATGATATGGGAGATGATAAAATAGAACCCTAGACCTAATTAATTTAATTAATTAAGTGCTAAAGGGGAAATGCAATGCAAAATGCAAAATGCGCCAAGGCGGGTGCTAAACTAGGTGTGAAATTGTACCACCCTAGCAAGTGCGTACAATTTATGACGCTACAGGACCCAATCCCAACTTGTTAATTTTTGCTTGTGTCCCTTCTCCTTTTCATTTGTCTTAGCCCTATTTGTCCTAGTTATAATTAATTCAAGAAGGCATAAGTGGCCTTTGTTAGACACAATGCACCACTAAGAGGGGGGTGAATCAATGGTTCTTAATCTATTTCTCTTTAACTGACTTATGTGTGTATATCGATCATGGGATCTAACATAATGCAGACTCATCGGTTAGTGGGGAGACCAACACAAATGCAATCACACAAGGGACATCACATAACACCAATATGTACGAGGAAAACCCAAGATGGGAAAAACCTCGGTGAGCAATGCTGCTGGAGTCTATTGCTCCAATCCAGCCTCTCAATGAAATCTATTACAAAGTTTTAGGGCACCAACCCAAGGAGCTACAACCCCTGATATAGGGCACCAACTCAAGGAGCACCAACTGGGCTACAACCCAAAGGAGCTACAACCCCTGCACCTAGCTACAACTCAATGTTCACAATAAAAACATCAATTACAAAAGTTGTTCTCTTGTTACAAGAGAATCTTGTAACCATTTCATATACCTTACTCTATCGGTGAGATACCTTCTCTGCTACACCGACTCACTCTTCTACTACTCTACTGCCGACAAATCCTACTGGTACACCTCTTCTCTTCTTCTTCTCTGTTGGATCTCCTCTCCTCCTCACTGCTCTACACTTTACCGGTGCTATACTCTACTGGTCCACTGTCTACCTTCTCTGCAGCTCTCTTCACTTCTACTCTGCCAGTATAACCACTACCGGTTCTTCTCTTCACTCTCCCTCTTATCTCAAATACTCGTTGAGCACTTGGCTGATTTTCTCTCACATGCCGAAGTAACACTCAATCACTTTGCAGTAGCACTATCCTCTTCTCTTTAGCAGCAACTTAACTATGTCTTTGGCCTGCATATTTATAGATTGGTTTTCCTGCCAAAAGCCAATTCAAAATCTAGGCAGTTAGGGTTTCCTCATCACCCTTGAGGCAAACCAAATCCAATCAGATCTTCCTCGATCTGATCTCCCACACAACCAACTGTACAACTCCACCAATAACGCACCTTCCAATACACGTTTTCCTAATGTAGCAAACATGATCATGTATCTTGACCTGCCTCTATCAAAATGCCATTAATGTTTCTGTTGTTTCCTCCTCGAGGTCTTCTCACAGTCTGATCCTCTTGCTTCGATTCAGGCGCCAACAACTCCCTGATTCTTCTCTCTCATTCATTCTTCCTCGAGCCACACTTTTTTTATTCGATCCATAAATCATGAGATCCATATTCAATGCACACCTGTAGAAACACCTATCTCTACACGACACTCCACCGACCTCTGCATGCTTGCCATTTCACCTTTGTGTGGCCTCCACATCGACCAACTGCCAACTTGGATCTTCATGTGGGTCCAGATAGGATCACCGAACAAACACTCTACCGGTTCCTCTTTTATGCCAGTATACTAACCCTGTCGGTATCTTACACTGTACTGATTAACTCCTCATGTTTGTACTTTGCTGAACTGTCGGTGGAACTCCATAACCAGTCATCAGACATGTCTATCCAAAGCATGCTTATCTTCATCAGGTAGGGAGTCTTCTTCATCTACACCTTGTCCATATTACCGGTGAACATTCATACTAGTAAAAACTCTTGATGACACCATGTCATCAACCTTCCATAGACTCCATCTTCAATCATGCCATTCTTCCTCTATCTGCATCTTCTCAACCATGCCTTCTCCCTGATCAACTCTGATCATATCTTAACCAGTTTGTCAAAGTGACAAACTCATTACCCTTCATCTGTACCGACATCTCAACATGCCTTCTCAGTTGGTCTAGTGCATATCCCTGATTTCATGCACTTGATGCACACCTCTTCTTCCTCACCTCACAAAACTATAATGCACACAATGCATAATAGGAGATAAGTTCCACTTACTGGTGGAGTGGCACCTTGTCTTCTGCATCTTGCAGTGTACTCATGTGACTTCCCTATTTGTGCAACATATCTTCAAAGAGGCACATGTGATCTGGCATGGGCACATTCTGTCAGTCATTTCTTCTCATGATGATCGTATCTTCATTAGGTGGGAGTCCTGTTGTCCTGCAACCTTATAGCATACCTGTGATCTGTTCAATTTTCTCCTCCAGTGTTGATGTGATTCAGGTAACATTCTGCATCATCACAAACAACATCCAAGCACCTTGCTCATCCTATTTGTACACTGGTCATGACCTTTGCAGGCTGACAACCACTCACTTGGTTGATCTGACTTCCCCATGTCAACACATCACTTACCAATTGACATCCTTTCCTTACCAATGATCTGCAACACAAGGTGATATCACAGATATCTCAACATGTACTCCTCCTTGACAGTGTTGCACGTACATCTCTCATACCGGTAGTCATCCCATACCGGTTGACATCAATGACAACCCAATGCCAACAATCTCCCCCTTTGGCATTGATGTCAACTCATGTAGTATCTAACATACTACATAATCCTTCTCCCCCTTTGTATGATCCAATGGATTCTCACACATGTAGTATGCAGTATACTACAAAATATTTCTCCCCCTTTGAGAACAATGGCAAAGGGCATTGTCAAGGTATTATTCCTCCTTGTATTTACCAGGCACTGACAAAATTCTTTCTCCCCCTTTGCCTTTATCGTATGTCTCTTCTTCTTTGATACCAATTGTTACATTTTGTTGCATTTTATCAAGTCACAACACTTGAGATGGAGGACTCAACCATCAACTGACACCAATTGAGCATGCACAATTTTATACCATTTGTTAAACTAAATTTCAGAGGGATGTGCCAGTGAACACTACTCACCTGTCGGTCGAACTGCATCACCTCCTGTTTGATCCCAATTTTTTTTAGGAATCAAATGTGATTGTACTACCAATACAACTAGCCAACTGACAAGTAGGAATCAGGTGAACTCACAATGCAGGTTCCCACATTTTGACCAACTTTGACACTTAGATGAACATTTTGAAAAAAAACTTCACTTTCTGACACCTATAACTTTTAAACCGTTAATAATTTGAAGATGATGTAAACTAGTGATTTGTAACATCTTGTTTGCAGATTCTAAATATACTTTTTTCAATTTTTTTTGAATAAAATTTTATTGATTTTTCCATCTCCCTCAAAAAATAGTTTTTTACAGCAAACAATATTTTTTAAGAGTGATGTGCATCCTGAAATGCATCTCTTTTTTTTTTTCTTCTATAAATTATAAAAACTTAATTCTTTTGAATTTTGGTTTGTAACATCAATACCCAGGGCATGCATTTGTTTTGATAGTGATATGTTGAATATTTTTCATTTTATTAAGTTTTGAAGTCTGACTAATTATAATTTAAATATAGGCATACGTTTGAACACATAACTTGTTTTATATATATCAAAATTCAATTTTATTTTTTTTGTTGCAAGGAAAACACCAATACCTAGTGCATAGATATTTTTTCAGAATTTTTTTGAATTAGTTTACTATTTTTCCCAATGCATTGAACAAAGAAGTTCATATTCGGTGAAAAACCTACATTCATAAGAAATAAAAAATATATATATTAATGAAATTAAATATATTAAAAATTATACTATTCGGAAAGCTTATAATAAGGACTAAATATTAAAAAGAAAAATTCTAAATGAATTCATTCGACCCCCCAAAAGCTAATGTAAAATTTGTTTTTTATTAGCATTTGATAGATGCAAAGGAGACTCCATTGAAAGTATGATTTAGAAGTAGAGAGGTTCTATCCAATAAATTTTGATCTAAGAGCCTTTGATATAGATCTCTTTAATTAATTACTTCAAATGGGACCTCTTAAAGCTTAAATAGTTATATTTTCTAAAAAATGTATGATTTCAACAAAAATCGGGATGTACCAAAAAGTGAGAACCAACATTGTGAGTTCACCCAAGCAAATGTGATTTTAGTATTAATACAACCAACCAAATGACAAGTAGATACCCCTTACAATGAAATTTTCTTAGGTATTCCTACTATAACTTCCATCATCTGCAGTTTGGGCAATCAGTGCACTTACACTTTCTGGTTCAAGCATGTCGGCTCTGCATCATGAGCACTTGAACTCCCCCTAAGTCATACACTTCAGGTTCTCAACTCCAATCAGGTCCAATACTGGGGTCTCCAATCATCTCCATATATCAGTTGAGTTGTATCTATGTAATCATCTGATGATCTTTCAGTTCCATTAAATCCACCACAGCTTATGACATGATCCTGAAACCACACAATACCATACAATGACATCACCATGCCATAGATCTAACTGGTTAGCCCATAAACATCCATTCTTGCATGGTCAACCACTAGGCCAACATATGTCATTCAGGTCTTTTCCAATACCACCTGAGATAAGAACTCCACATTTTATGCTACCAGGCTATTGCAATGATTTCTAGCTTTATTAATGTCTTACATAACCTGCAAGTACCTATTAGCATTTATGTCGGTAACATCTTGCACATACTATTTTCCTGTAGTGATCCACTATCACTACCGGAGCACCTTCTTGTGACTCTTGACATTTTGTGTCACACTGTATATGATTCCAATTTTTATCTTTTCATACATTGATACAGTAGTAGTGATTCAGTCTCTCATACTAGCAACAACATGATCTTCCATGTTGCCTTCATCACTAAGGGGGTGAATGATAAATTTAGTATATTACTCCCCCTAAGATCCTGCATCTCCTTTAGGCCTTAGGAGATATCACCTATGCAATGAGTGTACAATGTTGGTCCATGGTCTTCTTCCTCCATACCTGCTTGGTCTCATTCTTCTTCCCATTTTTAGGTTTGGGAGTAGGTCTTTCCTTCTTTTGCTGATGGGTCCTTCCATTTCCTGATTCTCCATCACAACTAGAAGTAGTGCTATAGTAGCACACAACATCCATCCCAGCTTCATGTTTGAGGAATCTCTTGACATACCAGTTTGGCCATCTTCTTCTGGTCATGTTGTTGTGACTGACAACCAAAACCGGTGGACCTCTTGCTCCTACAAGGACATTTCTCCTTTGGTTCTATGTAGATCTCTAACTTTCATATGCTCTGTATTCACCTTTTTGCAGAGCATAGGTATACTAGACTCAATGTGACTGCAGGTTCCTCTTCCTGCACTCAAACTCTCTATGGCCCAATCCATTGTAGTTATGACATAAAACAACAGATGGATTCTTTCTAGCATAACCGAGAGAGGGGACATGCATTTATCTACTTTTGGATACATTTTGCTCATGTGTCTGATGTCCATGAGATCCTATATTATTCTTTCTAGATCTCTTTCTAAATTCCTCTTCCCTATGTCCATAGCCATTACATGCAAAGCAATAACTGGTAAAGGATGGCATATGACTTACAAATTTATTTTGCCATGCATAAGGAGATCTTACTGGTTTAGCATCTTTATTTCTTCCTCTTTGAGAATGGATCCTAGGTTGTCCATTCCTTGCAGCTCTTTCATTTGGTCTCTTCTTCTCCCACACTTGCTTTTCCCTGTGGGTGGTAGCATTTCTTTGTCCTCTTCCGGTAGGAGGTCTTCTTTGTTGACTTCTCATGTTCCTGCTTCCAGTGAAGCTATCTTCTCCCATCTCCCCTTTACCTTTGGGATCTGCATTTTTCCTCCTTGCAGCACCGATCTTCATTCTTGTTTGTAAATCTTCACTATTTGTACTTAGATCAACCTTCTTTCAGGGATAATTTCTCATTGTTAAGGTTTGGCCTTTGCTTTCTCCATTGGAGGAGACAAATAGAATGTCATTGTGGGGGACATTCTTGTTGGTGGAGAATTCACCGACACCACTACCTAACCCTTCAGTGTCCTTGGCATGCTTTTGCTTCTTCAACATCTTGTCCAAGGCATCACTTCTGCCATCAAACCGGATTCTCACCTTGAGCTCATTCTGACACTTCTCAAGGTCATTTCAGAGAATCTCCATTTCTCCAACCAGTTGCAGATATTCTTCATTCTTTACTTCTAGCCTAGATGCTAGATCTATTGGCAAATGCACACTCCAATGAGAAATTTTAGGTGATTGAAGGTATTGTCATTGATGGCAACCTTGCAATCATATGATATTGGTAGGTACCGGCATCGACAGAATCTACACCGGCACACAGAACATCGGCAACGAAAAGGAAGAATATCGACATCCTGGCCGACAACAATTTTATATTAATGTATTTTGTAATTAATTGTAAAATCTTTTGTAAGCCGACATGGCGGATTGTAATATGACTCATATATGTATGAGATCATTATAGATCATTTTTGTAGAAGATATAGGATGCGAAGTATGGAAAAGTAATAGCAAACCTAATATGTGAATTATTGGTTAAAGGTTTATGTTGTAGTAGAGCTTAAACCGGTATTGAATATGGCATAGCAGATGCTAATCTGAAGTAGTACAAGACATTGGATTAGGATAATCCATTTTTGTAAGTTAGTGTGACGTCCTTTGTAATTGAGCAGTGAGCTCTAGGCACTTGGCCTTCCTGCATGTGTAGGATCCTATTGTAAGAGTAATATTCCCTTATTGGCCAGTAAGCAAATATTGTGGGTCACAAATCCCACTGAGGTTTTTTCCACACCGGGTTTCCTCGTTAAAATACTGTTTTATGGTGTGCTTCTCATGTTATTGTTATTGTTCTTATTTACTACATTATTTATGGTTTACCGGTACTCAGTTTTAATATTCTTTTCATGTTTTAAATCAAGTAATTTGATATACTGGTTAGATACTGATTCACCTCCCCCTCTCAGTATCTTTGGGAATCCTAACAATTGGTATCAGAGCTTGGTCCTCTATTTTCAAAAGCCTAATAGCTTGAGGAAGATCTTGTCACCAGTAGAGATGGAAAACTTGAGAAAGCAATTGGAAACAACTCTTTCAGACTATGATGCAGAAAAGGTGAAGAATATCAAACTTGAGGATGATCTGAAGGTTGATCAGGATATTATTCAAGCACTTCAAGAGAATTTTACTATTGCAAGGAACAAGAGGAGAGAACTCTGTGAAAAGATGCAGAATGAGGAAAATGAAAAGGAAACTCTTAATGATTTGGTAAACAAGCTAAGACAAGAAACCAGTACAACAAAGAATGAGATGTAGGATATGACTATGAGGTTCTGTAAAGAAATTTAAGACAAAAAGAAAAATGAAGAAGACTTGGTTAGAAGACTAAATGATGTTGGAAATGAAAACATGAGACTTAATCATGAAAATGATATGTTGAAGACAGATCTGATGCATACACAAAATGACAAAACTGAACTCATGAGACAAAAAGGAATCTTGGAGAATGAACTGACTACTGCAAATCAACACAAAGAGAAATTCAAGAAAAGTTCAGAAGAACTTGGTGACATGCTGAAGAATCAGAAACCTAATGGTGATACAAATCGCCTTGGCTTTGAAGTTGGTGAAAGCTCTGGTACTGCGAATACTCATGATCATAGCAAACCGGTAAGACAACCTAATTCTTACAAATTTAATGGGAAATGCTTTAACTGTAACAAGTATGGTCATAGAGAAAATCAGTGTAGATCTTGAAATTATCAGAACACTAATACACCCACTGGTCAATGTTCTAAATGCAACAAAGTTGGTCATAATTCAGAAAATTGTAGAATGAATGTAAGATTTTATATTTGTGGAAGATTTGGACACTTATCTAATCAATGCAGAACACATACCGGCATAGGTTATGGGAAAGCTATTTAGAAGAACAATGTGACTTGTTATGCCTGTAACAAAATTGGACATATTGCAAAATTTTGTAGAAGCAAGTCCCCACCGGCAAATAACAAAGGTCCTAGTTTGAAAGGTAAAGAAAAGGTTGAAGAGGTAAAGCAAGAATTCTCAAAACAATGGATCAGAAAGTCATATCAGAATGTTGAAGGGAATACCCCTCCACTGGTAGAATAGAGTAACACTCCACCGGTAGGAGACTCTTCATCTAACTAAAGGAAAATCCTTTGGGGGTTTAGCAACAAAATGAAAAACATGCTATTATTCCCTCGGTTGATGGTGAGAAGTTGAAATTACTTCTATACCGGCAGATGAGTTAAGTTGTGACTTAACCAACGAGCATTAGATGTGGTAGTTGGAGAAAATAACATTATAAAGAAAGTGTTTTGGATCCTTTTCATTCACCAAGAATTCAAATCTTCGAGAGCGCGAAAATTCCCGAGCGAAGCCATTCTAAGCAAAGAAGTGAAGCAATCCATCAAACCATTCATCCTTAAGGCAGATTGAGGTATTTATAGCTATGGCATCTTCATTTACTCCTGAATTTATTCCAAACCCTATTGTTGTTGAGGTTGTTAAGCGCCCTAGACCCGTATTCAAACCAGTTCCTGAAATTGCAAAGAAAGATGATAGCATAGGTGCATTTTCTCAAATTCCTAAGGGAGTAGTATATGCTGAAGACCCAAGGATGTATATACATTGTCATATTGAGGAATTAGGTGATAATGAGATCAAGAATATGTATAGGACTGATTTGTGATGAGTCTGGAAATGTCAAGACAAAACATAAAATAGTGGAAACCCTAGGTTTTACTGAAATCCATAGTATCCCGGATTTTCCCAAGGATATCATAAGGACTGTGTTAAGAAAAGTACATGGTGAATTTTTTTGGTTAGATTCAATTCATAAAATCACAAAAGAAGCAGTAAAAGTTGTAACAGGGTTACCTTCCATCGGTAACAGACCTGACAAAACAAAGAAGGTCTCAAATGACACAATGATAAACCTAACCGGTGCAACATTTGATAAAAGGTCTCTAAGGGTAAACGATGTAAAAGACATAAATGTCAGATTTATTAGTATGATCTTAGGTTATAAGGCTACACATGCAAATAGGTTGAACTCATTTTCTAGCCTATGTATCAAAAGTGCCTATGATATGGTTAATGATAATGCAAGGATAGATGTATGTGAATGACTCAAAGATGAGTTGATAGACAATCTTGGAAAGATTAAAAGAGATAAGAAAGGAACATTCAGATTTGGAAATTTGCTTGTTTGTCTGATGTTGTACATAACAAAACAAGTACCCGGTATTGGTGCAAGAGATTTTGGTTTTGACATTCCGGTAGGAAAACAACTGTTGGATCTATTGAACAATATGGGAGAAAACCGAGAGAAAAACCTAAATGAACATTTTCAAGAATTGAAGGCTCGAATGAAAACTAGAGTAAGACTATCACAAGCTATTGTGGATAAATATCAAAAGGAAATTTGTTTTGTAATCAAGAAAGATGAAATCTGGATGGAGGCAGTTGTCACTAGAACTATCTGGGTAACTGAAATGGGCTATGAAACAGATGACAACATCATTGAAACTTATGCAAAATCCCTCCTTGAAGCACCCAAGGAACCTACTGAGGAAGGTTTTGGAAATGCTGAAACAATAGAAAGTGGAATTCAATCAAGGAAAAGGGTTAAGAAAGTTGAAGCAACCGTAAGGAAAGGAACTCGGCAGGCTAAAGCAATCAAGGAAGATGTTTTGAGACAAACTGGTATAAGTGAAAGTGAGTTGGAACCACCTCAACCATAAACTCATCTTTCACGGATTGGAACTTCTTCTGAGAGTGATATACCAATGGTATTTAAAAGGGTAGAAAGGAAAAGAAAACCCACACCGACACCCTCTCCTACACCAAAAAGAACCAGACAAAAATAACAGGCAGTAAAACCTCCAACAAATAAAATGACTCCTAAGAAGAAGAAGGTAAAACAAGATATCGCTCCAACAGACAAACTTCTTAGTGAAATTATAGAGGATGGTAAGCTGAAGAACATTAGTAAAATATACAATACACTATCAGCTGATGATAAGGAAAGCATAGAGAATAGTGTAATTTTACACTTAGATATATACAAGAAATTTTTTATGGAAGTTGTTGATGAAATTCCAAATGATCTATATAGGAGACTTGAAGCTAGAAGGTTAGCCATCGTTGAGCTGGACAAGAAAATTAAGATTTAAAAATTACTTGCAGTACATCTTGTCAAATCAACTGATGAAATAGATAAACTAATCAGTGAAGCAAACCAAACAGTATTCTCCACTGCTCACCGACATGTAGCACTGATGGCAGGTAGAGTAAAGGAAGTCTCTGAGGAAACAACAGATGCATGGGATATATTCTTTGTGGAAAAAGAAAAACAAGAAGAATTACTCAGACCAAAGACTATTAAAGTATATCAAAAGGATAGAGATATGGGGAAAGGTAAGGTAGGTGGTCCTCCAAGCCTTAAAATAATTGATAATGTGCCCCCACCTCCTTTAGATACTCCATCGGTAGATACTACTGACAGTCAACCGGCCACAGAGAGTATGGAGACTCCACTAGAGGATACAAATCCTGACTTTGAAATTTTGTAAACTGTGAATGTAGACACCCAGGAAGTAAATGTTGTGGTTGACAGAGAAACCACTGAAGATAAGGAGAAAGATGTGACTACTGAGTCACCAGCTATAGAGGTTAATATAAGCATAGAAAAACCTACACCTATAGAGTAACCGACAGTGGATACCACTGAGAAACCGATAGATACAACTGAAAAACCATCTGAAGAACCGGCAAAAGAGAGTTCAGAGGTACAAACTGAGACTACATCTGAGAAACCGACAGTTGAAAGCTCAGAGAAACCTTCTGAGACACATATAGAGAAACCGAAACATGTACAGGTTGAAGCATAGGTTTAGATAGAGACAGTGCCACCAGCCCAAACTGAAAAGCCTGAACCTTTGTTTGTAGAAATGCAAACATAGACTGACCTACCAGAGGTCGAATCAAGCAAGGTAATTACCACAATCGGTAGCATGGCTATTGTGAGAATTGTTGGACAAACATCTGGTACATCTATGGTAGAATTCAAACCTACAAATGTAACAAAGGTGTTGTTGGATTCAATAAAGAAGATCACAAAATGTAATGCACAAGCCTATAAGGCTATTCATATTATTCGCCCGCCAACAACTAATCTACCAACTAGAGTTCCCTATGAATGAACACTCCATATAATTTCTTTGTTGAAACTCGAAATAGAAATACTATAGTATCTAGCATCTAGACTCTATGGTGTGCCCGACCCGGGTGGGTCGAGGAGACCGTAGGGAGAGGATGAGTGCTTGGTACATCTATGGCAGAATTCAAACCTACAAATGTAACAAAGGTGTTGTTGGATTCAATAAAGAAGATCACAGAATGTAATGCACAAGCCTATAAGGCTATTGATGATACAATTCCAATTCTTAAATTGATAGTACCAAAGTGCATTGTTGATAATAAGGATTCTTTAGGTCAACTAGACACATTGTCTAAGTTCATCACCGGCAACATATTGACTGTTGATCAAATAAACGAGGATACATTTAAAGAGAGAATGATTAAAGAAAAAGAGAAATTCTTTGAGGATATTGTGAAAAAGAACAAGGAGAAAATGGATACCCTATTACCGGAACTTGGAGAAATAATTTTTGACTTCAAGAAACTGTACAGGGACACTTGTAAAACAAATGTCTTAACAGAAGACCTTGACAATGAAATCAACAAAGCACAAGATAAGATTAACAATATTGCTGACAATCTGACAGGATCATCAGATTCATTTTTGGAGGTAGAAAAGAAGATTGCAAAGCTAGAAGAGAAAATCAAGAAGTTAGAGAATGACAAACAAAGAATAAAGGATAAAGCAAAGGACTTGAAATGCAGACTTGGTCCAAGACTAGAATACCTCATTTCTTTGAGAAAAGAAATATATGAGGCTTTAGTTCCCGAACTGAAGACACCAGAAGAGAAAATGCACATACTCATTGGTATAGTGCAGAGAACACAAGAGGCAATAAAAGACAACAAAACATTTAGTAATGGTATAAATTTGATTTTGACAAATATCTTTCAGATTGTAACCCACCGGTTACAAGAATCTAGGCAGGACTCCACTGATAGTGAATGACAACCTTTGTCATTGATGTCAAAGGGGGAGTAGTGTGATGAGAAAAATGGTCAGAAGGAAGTAGAGATTATCTGCTTAGGGGGAACATACATTTTTGGCATACATTTTTGATAACATAGTTTTTTGGCAAAGATTTTTGGACTTCAAAGTATTCGGATGCATTCTTGAATTTTTCTCATGAGTGTTGCCATCAATGCCAAAGGGGGAGATTGTTGGAAAATGCATACTCCAATGAGAAATTGTAGGTGATTGAAGGTATTGTCATTGATGGTGTTATCACTGTTTTAAAATTGGGTTCTTCTTTCCCCATAATTGGCTGTGGTACCTTGAAAATTTTCGAATAGGGTGTAGTCCCAAGTGCTTCAGTTTTATTCTAAACCTAGAGGGTTTAAGGGTTTTTTAAGTTTTAGACCTTATCTTTTTATTTTAAACCCTCTAGTTTCTATTTTGCCGTTACTTTATTTCACTTAGGTCATGGGTCGTGGGGTCGTGGGAAGTGTCCCCCCCTTGTTATTAACCTAGGTGGTTACGTTGATTATTTGAAAATTTTTCACCTTATATTATTTCGTTCTAATGTGTCGGGCCCAGTAAACGCCGATCAATTTGGGAAAGGATCCGACGGTTGGCGCTATTTCTCAAGGGTAAAATGCTTCCCCTTTAAAGCCGCGAAATAGCGAGAATGAATGTCAGTCGTCCATCTGTCATTACGAAGGAAGTAAAGGATGTGGCTGTCAAAGAAAGTGGGGCCCCCGTGGTTTTCTTCTGGTGTATTAAAAGGTAACACGTGGCACAAGTCACCACAGTCAGCGGGTCAGGATTAAAGGTTCAAAAGTGGGCCCCAAAGATGAGTCAGGCCGCAATGACAAGTTAGATCTGAAAGTGATAAGGCGCCATATGTCCGTGACGTGCCCGTGGGCCCACCATTTCTGAGAGCCTTTTTGAAGGGTTTAAATGCTGATCAATTTGAAATATGATCTAACGGCCCGCGCTATTTCGCAAAGGTAAAGTGCTCACTTCTTAAGGCCGTGAAATAGTGAAAATGAACAAGGACCGTCCATGTGTCTCGATGATACGCGGTCTAAAAGGAAACTATGGGTCCCTATGGTTCCTGCTTGACAAATGAGAAATCGACAAGTCAGATCCGAAAGTGACAAGGCGCCATATGTCCATGACGTGCCCGTGGGCCCACCATTTCTGAGAACCTTTTCAAAGAGTTAAATACCGATCGACTGCAGAGATGATTTGACGGTCGGCGCTATTTTGCAAGGGTAAAGTGCTCACCCTTTAAGGCCGTGAAATAGCGAGAATGAGTGTCAGCTGTCCATGTGTCTTGATGGTGACGTGGGAGATAGACCTGTTGAAACGAAAGTGGAGCCCCCATGGTTTTTCTTCTGGCAAGTGACAGAGTGACAAATCAGCGCAGCAGGTGACTAGGTGCCAGGTGTTAGTGACGACTCGGCAGGCCCACCATTTCTGAGAACCTTTTCAAAGGATTAATTAGTGATCAACTTAAAGGATGATCCAATGGCCCGTGCTATTTCGCAAGGGTAAAGTGCTCACCCTTTAAGCCCGCGAAATAGCGAGAGTTAACGAGAGCCGTCCACATGTCATGATGATGACATGGCAAAAAGGGAAAAATGTGGGCCCGCCACAGTATAAAGGGAGGCATTTGGCCAGTATCAAAATGGAATGCGAAGGGATTTTCTAAGCCAATGGTCGGATGCCGCGTGGTATTATGTAGCCAATAGAATAACGGGACCCAGACTAAAGACAAAGCCGTCAAAATGGAATTAACAGTGAGACACTTGCAGGAAGGTTGTGACCCATTGGAGCTAAAATATGAATTCTCGTATGAATTCGATTTTAAAAGGATGACCGAAGCATGCGGAATCAATGTCATAGTTAAGGCCCAGAGTACAAGCATTTGATTTCCTAACAACCAAGTAAGGATATCTTTTAAAAGATTTTTGCATAAGAGCAGACGTAGAGTTATCCTTTTCTGAAACAGAGCAAGCGATTCAGTTGCAGAGCATTTTCCTTCAAGCAAGCATCAGGTTCTCTCATGTTTTTGAAGCAATTCTTGTGTGGCTTTTAGATAAAATCATTCTCGTATTGCAGGATTGTTTAAGAGTGTATTCATTTTCTTGTATTTTCCAATGGCTCCTAAAAGGGAATTTTCTGGCAAGGTTAATTATTTAAAACGAAGTGTATGTGATGATTTTTTAGAATAGTTGACATTGTCAACTAACTAGGCATCAAAGGCCAAAGAGTTAGTGCCCAGGGCACCCCGTTTGAAGATAGGAGAAGGATTATATGACAAAGGTAATTGGTTAAGAGACCCACAGGTTGGACTGTCTGGGTTGGGGCTGTTCAGAATCGGATTTGGGATGAGGAATTCTCCTGCTCCTCAAAATAGCATTTGGGAACTAGATGTCGGGAAATTGGTAGTCCCAGGGGTGTTCATGGATACAGACTTGTTAACCCAAATGGCAATGAACTATGATTCAGTCACGAGATGCATCCGGGATGTTAATGGAAAAACCCTTGTGGAAATCAAGGCAGAGGAATTGAGAACAGCGTTTGGGCTCAATGAGTTCACAAATTTCATAGAACCCATAAATTTCACACAATTAGCCCAAGTGTACAGTGCACAGAAGAGTCATCTTAGGAATGGGCCTCTTAAAGAACTTTTCCTAAAAATAGGAGGGTTAGCAGTTGTAGGGCCCAACACACAAGAGCCTTTTTCATTGAGTATGTTTACCTTAAGGGTTAAAGGCATGTATTGGGCACTTTGCCAAGTTCTAGGAGAGGATGCTGAAGCAAATATGCCAAATCATTACTTGTTAATGATTGTTCAGATTTTGAATCCTTCTCTTGCTATTACATTTGATTATGCTTCTTATATTGCCGATGCTATCCATGGAGGGTTGATAGGAATAAAAAATGGGAAGGTGGATAGGCCATTCGGATGGTATTCACTCTTGATGCACCTTTTCCTCTTCAAAGGTGGTGATTATTTCGCCAGTGGAATGGACTTGGTAAAAGAGAAGGAAGGAGAGAAGATGCCAGTACAACTATGGAGCACTGTGTTGTCATGGGACAGAGAGGATGCTAGTTTCCTAAAGTTCGATAAATATTTTGCATCCAAAATAAGGACTCTCCTTTGCTCTGATAACCCAAGAGTCCCCAAGGTTCTTCTGGAATTCCTAAGGCCAAAAGAATTCGCAGAGAACATCAAAATTGTTCATAACTGGGGTGACATGTACTTATATCCGGTCTCCACGGTCTTCAAAGTTTTTGGTTTTAGAGGCACCCCATTTTTGTTACCATATCAGGTCCCTCTCAAAGTGGGAATAGCTGAGATCCTTAGACAAATTGGTGGCCTACAAGAGGCAGAGCTAACAGGCAGAGGTAAAGGGACTATTTTCCCTACAGCTACAATAGCTCATCAATTTGTAATTACAAAGGGAGGCTGGAATTGTTTTGAGGATTTCCTCAAACCCTACCATTTATCCACTACAGTGTCCAGATGTGCTGATCCAGAGGACTTTTACAATGGTGTGTTCAGGAAGAAGGTAGCATGCAGAGGTAGGCCTCATCAATTCCACTTTCCTGAAGACCTCATCAAGAATGAATTTGATTTAGATGAACAGGAGTTGAGGAAAGAAAAATGGGTGGCTTACAAGAAAGCCTTGGATTTTGTGCATCAATTTGATGCTAGCTATGACCTATTGTCTAGCTTCTTCCCATTGGAAGAAAAAATAAAATTTTTGATTGTTTGCTTCGAAGATGTGATGCAAACACTAAAGGAAAAGAGGGAAGCTGTAATTAAGAGCAACCCTGAAAAGGCTAGAATGATTTTGGGCAAATCAGCTTCCACTAAAGCAATCCCTCCTGGTACTACACCCTGCATAAGAAATTAGGTTACAGTGTGCTGGTGCCTACAACAGGGGAGCCCTCTTCATCCAAAGGAAAGAGGAAGGTGTAAGATGTCATTAACATCCAAGACAGCCCAAAGAAGCAAAGGGTGGGGAAGGAAGTGCAATTAGACACACCCTTGTATTCCCCATCCCAATCCCCTATCCACATAGGAGATGAACAAGCAGCAACTGAATACCTCTCGCAGTTGGGCAGCTTGGGGGAAATTGCCTACACTTATGATGAGGTGGAAGAAGGGATGCTAGAAGAGCCCACTGAAGCACAAATGGACATCACCTCAACTGAACTTAAGGGCCAGGAGTGGGATCCTGAGATAAAGAAGGCCAGTAGTGCCTTTTTAGCTGATGATAACTTTGTTACATCTGAAGCATTCATGCAATTTGTCTGGAAGCAACATATAGATACATATAATGCTAGATGTGAAACAAGAAAGGCAGAGCAGCCTAACAAAGATCCAGCCTCAGTGGAAGAAGAAATAAAACAGGAGATGATAGAAGAATTCAAAACCATCACTCCTGAACAGGGAAGGGATCTAGTAGCACAAGCTGGAGTGCTCATTTTACCAGAATGGAATATTGCTGATGCTCTGGTGCTAGATGCAGTAAGAAAAGAGACTAAACCCATGGAAGGGGTTACATTCAGTAAGGACAACGCTGCACTAGTTATGTGGTCCCTCAAAAGAAATGAGGACAAGAAAGGTAAAGACACTTCAGGGTCAAGTCACCTTGGTGGATTGATGGTCAAAAGAGTACAGAGTACAGGGGTAGTAGAGGCTGCTAGCATTGTGCTAGAAACTGCAAAATTTAGTGTTGCAGTGGCTGAGAAGGAAGCCAAAGAAAAGGAGGCCCTCCAGATTAAATTGGAAACAGTTTTGAAGGCCTATGACAGTGCCAAGGAGGAGGTAAGAGGCAAGGATAGCATCATTGCCAAATTGCAGAGCCAGCTGATGGGACAACGCCAACAAGGTGAGTCTTCAACATTGATGATTGCTTCTTCTCCTGCAAGACCTCCACCTACTAGCCCCATTATTGAGCTCCCACCATCTCCTGCGCCTTCCAGCTCCCAAATGATTGAGATAAATCCCCAAGAATTGGAGAACCTAAAGCAAGCTCAGGCCTTTTATGCAGGGAAGTATGAAGAGAAAATAAAAGCCACAATCTCCAATTTTGCAGATACTATAAATGCCTCACTGCTTCACAATAGTGTGGGAAGGGTCATGGAGATATGGAATGAATTAAGGAGAGATAAGGCCATTTTGACACCCATTTTTGACAGATGGAGGCCTAGGGAGCAAGATCTAGAGTTCATGTGTGTATCTTGTGATGAAGCAAGAGCTAACCCCATTATCAAATCCACTTCTGATATCACTAAGATCTTATTGCAATTGGCAACAGAAGTGGATAATGTGGAAAGAAGGGTTAAATTACTTAAGAAGGAATACACTGATCAAGTTTGTGAGTTGCTCCCAGAAGTCAAATTGTCAGCAAGGGTAAAGGGAATCATTGATCTAGATGATACCTCTTTCTTTGTTATAACAATACAGGAAATAGAAAAAACTAAGTCACACTATAGTTTTCTTAATTCGGAAGTCAACAAACTGAGAAATTCTTGGAAAAGGTTGACTAAAAGTAAAGATGATGTGATTAATTTTTCATGGCCGACAGAAGAGACATATAATGAGTGGGAAGTTAAATATTCCACCCATGATCCGGAGCAGTTGGAGAGCACCCCTGAAAAGCCAGAAGAGGTTGCAACTGAACAACCTGTTGAATAGACTGCAGAGGCTGAAAAGAGCGCATAACTGTTTCACGTAAAAATTGTAACCTCATCAATTTTGGAAATAATTGTAACAAACTCTCCTCAAGAAGTTCGAAGCTTTGTGCATCCATGTTGTTATAAATGGATACCAGGACTAGAGGGAAGGGGATCACAAAATTTTGTAAGAAAACGCTGCATAATTTTATCTGAGCTTTTCTAAGTCTAATGGAGAATCAGAATTTATTGTAATACTCTTTGAAATGAATATCAATATACAGGCCAGCGGTTTTGAGTAAAAGTTATGTGTTGTCTTCACGTTTGTTCACAAATTTATTTACTGTCTTTATTCTAAATAATCCAGGGTTGTTTAGTTTGAAAGGAATTGCAAAGCAATCTCAGTATAAGTGTTAGTTAGCTTTTCTCTCTAGGAGGGAAATTAAATACGCGAGATCACTCATACCAGTAAATTCTTTGGAGGGAACTGTGAATTTTGAGGACCATAGCTTAGTCTAGAATGATTGAATTCTTGTATGTGCTAGGCATATAACAGGATTAGTGGAAACCAAGCTGACGGGAAGCATAAGGATATATTGTTTCAGAAGTGTTATTTGAATTTAAGTGACTCTGTAACCTTGGATAAGGCACTTGTATTAATCGAGGTTGTTTATTGCATACTTTGTTGATCAAAAATGCTGAAGTTAAGTACAGTTTCTATTCATTGTTTTCAGTTGATTTCAAGGTGAATGAATCCACTGGTTTTCTGGACTGGTTTGTTGTGGGTTTATTGTTTAAAAGTGTGAAGTTAATTCATAAAGGTATACCCACCTGGGCTCTAAGCAAGCCTGAAGTGTAGAAGGTTTAAATCAAACCTTGTCATATGTTGTCTCTGGAATTTCCTTATCTTTGATGTTTTCTCTGCACCCAGTTTAGACCATATTATCTTAAGGACATTGAAGGGAATCAAATTTTGAGGACAACAGATGGAAACCTTGAAATCATATGATACCAGTAGGTACCGGCACTGGCAGACTCTACACCGACACACAAAACACCAGCAACAAAAAGGAAGAATATCGGCATCCTGGCCGACAACAATTTTGTATTAATGTATTTTGTAATTAACTATAAAATCTTTTGTAAGCCGACATGGCAGATTGTAATATGACTCATATATGTATGAGATCATTGTAGATCATTTTTGTAGAAGAGATAGGATGTGAAGTATGGAAAAGTAATAGCAGACCTAATATGCGAATTATTTGTTAAAGGTTTATGTTGTAGCAGAGCTTAAACCGGTACTGAATCTGGCATAGCAGATGCTAATCTGAAGCAATACAAGACATTGGATTAGGATAATCCATTTTTGTAAGTCAGTGTGACTTCCTTTGTAATTGAGCAGTGAGCTCTAGGCACTTGGCCTTCCTGCATGTGCAGGCCCCTATTGTAAGACTAATATTCCCTTATTGACCAGTAAGCGAATATTGTGGGTCACAAATCCCACCAAGGTTTTTCCCACACCGGGTTTCCTCATTAAAATACTATTTTATGGTGCGCTTCTCAAGTTGTTGTTATTGTTCTTATTTACTGCATTATTTCTGGTTTACCGGTACTCAGTTTTAATATGCTTTTCATGTTTTAAATCAAGTAATTTGATATACCGGTTAGATATTAATTCACCCCCACCTCTCAGTATCTTTGGGAATCCTAACAAGATCTTCACACCGACACTCCTTGGTGTTTTCTTCCCAAGACTTCAACCCTAAGATGCATTTCTTAGATTCCTCAAGGCACTTTGTCAGTCGGTTCTACTCTACTATAGAAGCATTCTTGAATAGCTTGTATTCATTTCTCAAGTTCTCCCTTTCACTTTCCTTGGAGTCCAAGACTGATTTCAAATCATCAGTCAATCTTTTTGTCTCTTCCTTTTGAGAGGTCAATAAGCCAACCTTTTGGTTTGACACATCAAGGCAGGTTCTCAACTGACTGCAATCCTCATGAACTGATCTTTTATAGATTTTAAAATCATTTCTAACATTTTGAAGCTCTTCTAGACCACTTACCAGTTCACACTCAAGATCTACTTCTGCATCTTCTTCTTCTTCTTCCCCTTCACTATCAAATAGATCTTGATGGATAGATCTATCTGCCTTGTCTCCTTCTTCCTCATCATCACTGCCAAACACATCTTGTCAGTGGGATCTGTCGTGCTCTGTGAAGTTTACCTGTACCTGCAAACACAATGCACTCAATAAATCATTACAAGCATGGTTAGTGAATTAAAACAATGAAATGTAAAACCACAACTAATCGACTTATTGCCTCCTAGTAAATGCGAGTATGAAAAAATGCTCTCAGATATGATTATGCATATTCCAGTGACTTGACTACACTTAGATGGAGGATTTGAATGATGAAAATGCATGATCTAGCAAGAATAGCATGATTAAGCTATATGAGTTCATGATTATTCTAGAAAATAAGCTAGAATGAAGATGCAATTAAGCTAAAATTGAGCATGATAACATTGCTAAAGATGATAAACTAGAAGCTAGATGCCTATAGTAACAATGCATAAGATGAGAATGAGATGGGATCCATATTGCTCAAAATGAGGTCTATGTATAGGATTTTCCAGGGCTAGGGGTGAGGTGGCAGGAATCAATGGTCAAGATTGATCTAAAGATATCAATGGTTAAATTGGAGGAAGTTGGCAAAGGGGTTGGATTAAAGGGAACATCTGTCATCTCTATGGTGACAAGTGTCAAGAGGCTTCTAGAATGGAGTAGATGAAAGGGAACACTTAGTGACAAGTGTCACAAAGGTTCTAGAAGATGTTGGATGAAAGGGGACATGTGGGTAGGTAGAATGGGTTAGGTTTAGGAATGGTTAGGTTTAGGAGTGGTAGAAGTTAGGAGAATTTGAATTTAAAAATTCAAATAATAGGAAAAGGCTAATTAATCTCAACAACTCATGAATTTGATTTGTTTTAATTAATTAGGATTTTTAGAAGAAATGATTTTGGATGGAGGGAATTAATTAATTAAAGGGGATTATTGAAATGAACCTATTAAATAAATCCTTAGATTTATTAATAAGTAGATGAAAGGGGAAATTTAATCAAATTGCTTAGTGAATTCAATTAAATTGGGGAGGAGGATTAATTAAAATAATTGTTTATTTAATTAATTATCTTCAAACCATTTTTAGGTGTATACATTTTGCCCATCTTTGAAGCGAGGTGTGATAACGTGTTGATTCAAAGAATACTCTCATTTTGATGCTGATATTGATTTGATAGGATTCCCCAACTCTTGATTGCTAAATTCTGGTATGATGATGCCCCCTCGGGAGATCAATTGAGATAATTGATCTTTGGAGTTTTTGCGAGATTGATATCTCGATAGATTTGATTTGATCTCTGCAACTGTGTTTTGATGAAAGTGTGAGTTCTTCGATTAGCTTGATTTCTTAGATTGGTAAGATTGAAAAATCTTGATTGATTAGATTGATAAGATCGAGATTCAGTCTGGTTTCAAGAAGCATTCATCTAGTATAAGACAAATTGATCAAAGCGTCTAGTTTCAGGAAGGATACATCCTATATAAGACATGATCAAAATGTCTAGTTTCAGGAAGGATACATCCTGTATAAGACATGAATCAAAATCAGATCGTCTGGTTTCAGGAAGGATACATCTTGTATAAGTCATGATAGAGTGATTAGTTTTGAATGCTTGATTTGATTTGATAAGGTTGATAGATAAAGAACTGACAGTTTGTTGATATCAAGTTGCATAAATTTTTGGATATGTTGATGTTGCTTTTGTTGAGAAAGATAGCATAAGATTTGGCTGGGTCAATAATATCTAAAGATATATGAGTCATCATTCTGATTGCATATACACTTGTGATGATACTTGATGATTCCTGTGATAGATTTAACCTTGGATAAAAGGAGCTTGTAGGATCCCATGCAAGAATGAAATGCAAGCTAAAATGCAAGGAAATACAAATCTACGACCGGACCAGTCACTGGATTATTTTGCATTTTTGTCATCATTGAGCTTTTTGAAATGTGGGAAGTGAGTGCAAACATCGATGGTATAATTAAACTATGATGACCTGAGCACCACTTTCCTGGATTTTGATATAGCAAGTTAGCACAAGCATCGAGGTATAATTGAACCGAGATGACCTAAGTGTTGCTTGTGTAAAATAGGCAGTATTAATCATTTCAATACGCAAATAAAAAATGTCTTCAATGATATTCTAATGATCATGTCTCAAGACAAATTTGCACATATTAATGATTAATTTTCAAACAATAGACAAGAAAAATGTCATGTTTCTTCCTTGTTCCTCTAGTCAAAGACATCCTGGAGTCACTCATAAATCATGATAGCAAAAATCAATATAGAAAAGTTGAACAATCATGTTACAATCATTATCCAAAAAGATATTATCCACTGAAAAGTGTGTGATGTGCTTAGATTGATTTTGTGATAGCTTGATAGTTGATAGTTTGATCTCGTGTTCAATATTGGATGTGTCTCAGTTTTTGCTTGATAAGAGTTGTCTAACTATTTGTTCTACCTATTTGGTTAAGCTCAAAATGATCAAGAGTTTTGCCCCTAGCTAGGTGTAGGATTTTGCCCCAAGCCTAGAAACAAAGTCGTTATGATATATCCAATGATCCAAACCATGGTGAGAAAGAAACTGAGATGCTTGCATATGTACAAAGTCTTATGATGGATATGGACAACGCTAATGGAAAATGCATGGATGCAAGCAGAAGGATGCATGAATTAATAGATGGAAGAGCCAGTGGATAGATAGCGCCTATTTGCCAGGTTTTCACCATCTATTTTTTTTTATTACACTTTTCTGATATTTGATTTTTTTTTGGATTTTTCACTGTTTTTTATTTTTTCTGATTTTTCGCTGTTTTTGATTTTTTCGGATTTTCACTGTTTTTTATTTTTCTTGATTTTTCACTGTTTTTGATTTTTGTGATTTTTCACTGTTTTTGATTTTTCTGATTTTTCAAACAGAATTTCTTCAGGTGCATGCTATTGATAGGTTCCTCGAGCTGATCTCCATCCTGTGTTGATAGTTGATATGCTCCTGATCCAAATACTATTGTGACCACAAATGGACCTAACTAGTTTGGTTCAAACTTTCCTTTCTTTTCTTGATCTGCCTGGTTGCGTGGATTTTCCTTTAGCACTAGTTCTCCCACTTGAAAGATGTGTGGTTTAACCTTATGATTATAGCTCCAACACATTCTTTGTTGATATACCTTTAAATGATCAAAGGCATTTTATCTTCGTTCATGGATCAATTCTAACTCTTGTAGTCTAGATACTCATTGTTCTTCATCTGGGATGAGTCCTTTTAGTGATACACATAGAGAGGGTATCTCTACTTTGATTGGCAATATGGCTTATGATCCATATACAAGAGAGAAAGGTGTGGCACCTGTCGGTGTGCAAATACTGGTGTGGTAGGCCCATAGAGCAGGGTTTAGTTGAATATACCAATCTTTCCTAGCATCGTTCACTGTCTTTTTAAGGATTTTCAGAATAGTTTTGTTAGATGCTTCTGCCTGCCCATTTCCCTGTGGATAATATGGTGTGGAGAATTTGTGCTGGATTTTGAACTTCTCACATAGCTCTTGTACATATTGATTCTTGAATGGTCGCCCATTATTAGTGATAATGGTCATTGGTATTCCATAGCGACAGATGATATAATTCAAGATAAATGCAACAATTTGTTTTCCTGTGATGTTTGTGAGAGGTACCACCTCAATTCATTTTGTAAAGTATTCTGTAGCTACAAGGATGAATTTGTGTCCATTAGATGAAGAAGGATTTATCTTTCCTACCAAATCAAGACCCCATTGGCAAAAAGGCCAAGATGTTGCTAAAGCATGAAGTTCTTGTGTTGGTGCATGAATCAAGTTCCCATGGATTTGACATTGTTTGCATGTTCTTGCTATTTTAAAAGAATCTCGTTCCATAGTCAGCCAATAATAGCCCAAGCATATGAGTTTTTTTTGAAAGGTAAGACCACTTGAATGAGTGGCACAAATGCCATTATGGACTTCTTGTAAGGCCTTCTCAGATTCTTCTTATTTGAGACATCTTAAGAGAGTATCATCCAAACCTCGTTTATACAGGGTATCTGCAATGAGAGTAAAATGGGAGGATTGGCGAATAAAGTTTCTCTTTTGGTTCTTTGATAAATCTGGAGGTAAGATGTTATCTTTCAGGTATGTGTAAGTTTGGCCATAGCGAGAGGAATCATGTCCAATAAGTTGACAAATGGTTTGGGAATCAGGACAATTAAAGGCGGGATGAAACAACTCTTCAACCAAGAATTCATAACGCTGTTGATTTTCCTGTGTCTGTAATAGAGAAGCAAGTGTAGCCATGGTGTTTGCTGCTTTGTTGTCATTTCTTGGAATTTGTTCAAAAGTTATTTCTACAAAGTACTTCTTGAAATCATCCACCATCTTTTGTTTGATAGTCATCATTGATTTAATTAATGACAAGCTGAGAGTCTCCAAAGACCTGAAGTTGTTTAATGTTCCATTCTACAGCCATTTTGATACTTGTTACCAATGCTTCATACTTTGCTATATTGTTTGTGCACAGAAAGCTTAATTTGTATGCTTTCGGGATTGTATGCCCTTGTGGTGTGATGAATAGAATTCCTACTCCTGATCCATGTTGTGTATATGAACATCAAAGTATAGTTGCCATGTTTTTGTTGTGACTATTAGGATATCAGCATCAGGAAATTCAATCTGTAGAGGATGATCATCTTGAAGTGGTGTTTCTGCTAGTTGATCTGCGATGACTTGTCCCTTGATAGCTTTTTTGTCAACATATTTGATATCAAACTCGCTTAGAATCATGATCCATTTTGCTAATCGTCCTGTCAATGTGGCTTTGCTGAGAAAATAATTCAAAGGATCGATTTTAGCTATTAACTTGATGGAGTGAGATAGTAGATAGTGTCGTAGTTTTTGAGAAGCAAAAACTACTATCAAGCATGCTTTTTCTATTGATGAATAATTAACCTCGTATCCCACTAGTGTTCAACTGATATAGTATATGGCTTGTTCTTTTCTTTCCTTATCCTCTTGTGTGAGCAAAACTCCCAATGATGCTTCGGTAGTTGATACATAGAGTAATAATGGATTTCTTGGAATTGGTGACATTAGAACAGGTGGTTGAATGAGATATGCCTTGATCTTGTTGAACGCTTCTTCACATTGATGGTCCCATTTGAAATTAACATGTGTGTGCAATAGGTGAGTAAATGGTTGACATTTATTTGCTAATTGAGCCACAAATCTTCTGATTGACTGGAGTCTTCCTTGTAGTGATCTTAGTTGATTGATATTCTTGGGAGATGCCATTTCCATGATTGTTTTTATCTTAGCTGGATCTACTTTGATTCCTCTTGCTGAAACAATGTATCCCAATAGCTTTCCTGAAGTAACACCAAAGGCACATTTCTTAGGGTTTAGCCTTAGCTTGTATTGTTCTAACCGGTCAAAGATCTTTTCTAGTAGCTCTATATGTTCTTCTTTGTTGTATGATTTAGCTAATATGTCATCCACATAGTCTTCCATGAATGTATGCATCATATCATGAAATATAGTTGTCATAGCTCTTTGATATGTAGCACTTGCGTTCTTTAATCCAAAAGGCATGATGTTCTAGCAAAGAGTACCCCATGGGCATGTGAAAGCTGTCTTTTCTTGATCTTTGGGTGCTATTTTGATCTGATTGTATCTGGAGAAACCATCCATTAGAGAAAACATGGAGTGTCTAGCAGTTAAATCTATAATGATGTCGATGTTTTGCAAAGGAAAGTCATCCTTTGGACATGCATTATTAAGATCTCTAAAGTCTGTGCATATTCTAATGCCTTTATTTGGTTTTGAAACAAGAACGATGTTGAATACCCATTGAGGATATGCTATAGGTGTGATGAATCCTACATCCAGTAATTTCTTTAGTTCTGCCTTGACTAGGAGAGCGATATGAGGATGCATTTTCCTTAACTTCTATTTGACTGGTTTGGCTCCTAGAATAACATTCAAGTAATTCATAATAAGCTCTGGATCTAACCCTAGCATGTCTGCATATGACCAGGCAAAATTGATTTTCCTTCGTTTGAAAAATTCCACATATTGTTGCATTTCTACCTCTGATAGGGATGTTGTTGGATGAAGAATCTTTGGTTGTTCTATTGTGCCAATGTTAACTGCCTTTGTCGGTTCAATCAAGATGGATGACCTTTCTTGATAGTGCTTAGGTAAAGTGTCAAATCTCCCATCTTTCGGTGCCTTGAGGAGGTTTTCACCGTTAGACGCATCCTTTGTTTTTACTTTTTCTTGGTCTAATGTTGCCAATAAATGGTTTTCAACATTAGACCTAATATTGTTTTCTTTACTTTCGCTTTTGCGACTAGGAGATTTGGCACCCACTTGACTGAAAGATGTGTTGCTGACATTCCTGGTGAGAGTTGTTACAGGTTCGGTTGCATTAAGATATACAAATATGGCATGGTCTTTTGGAAAGGTATCAATGGTAGTATGTCCTTCATTTTCCCAATCAATAAGCTCGGGGTGGATTGGAGGTAAGGGATCTTCAAGTTGGGATGTTTCAAGGGTTTCAAGGGTCATGATGGATGTATCAAAGTTTTCAATATGTGTGTTGACGTTTAGAACAGTACTCTCATTAGAATGATCTTACGTAAGAATTTCCTGATCATCCTCGGTTAAGTCCAAGTTAGCCGAATGTGATTCTAATTCAAGTGAAGTAGTTCCTTACGTTTGTCCTACATACATGTGAACTACATCAACTTCTAAATCTCCTTCAAAGCATTTTTCTTCAACTGATTCTTCAGAGTGATATGAATCCCATTCCCATTCTTTAGAATCTGTATCACTTGCAGACTGCAATTTACAGATTTGGTCATCTAACATTTCTTTCACTTTTTAGGCTATTCTTTTCCTTCTTTCATATTCAACTTCTTCAAGACTGAGATTGAGTTTTGTCAACTTTTCTATGAGTTCTCTTGGACTTATATTAGCTTCTTTCTTGTTTTGATTGAGATTTAATACTGTTGGAGAGATGTTTTTAGTTTGTTTCTCTTGTTGATTTGAAGCTTGCTTCTTTTGTCATTTTGTGTTTACTTGTGCTTGTTACTGAGAAGATTTTTATTCCCTTTCAATTGCCAGTTGTTCTTGTCTATTTTCATATTCCTCTTGTTGTTGACTAAAAGATGTGTCTTCTGGTAGGGTGATTTGTCCATACCCTAAACCTGTTTTGTCATTGGTCCGCTGAGTATGAGGTTGAATAGGTTCTGAGATACCTTCTTTTCTTTTTCCTATAGGGCCTGTTCCAGTGTATCCCATCCTTCAAAGAATGTTGAATCCTTTTCCATATTTTTCTGTAGGTATTCTGACATTGTTGACCTTTTGTTAAACTTCTTCATCTTTGTATAGCCATTGTAGCACATCTTTGTCTTCTTTTTCCTCTGATAAGGTTCCAACACTAATGAATGCTCCATCAAATATTGGAAGATGCTTCACAATTGGTTGTTGTTTAGAGTTTGATGGTTTTCTCAAGGATTTAGGAGAAAGTGGTAATTGTGATATTGAGTATTCTCCATTCCCTCGATCTCCTAGCTGCATTTATTTTTCCATACTGGACAAAATAGAGGCAAATGATTTTTCCTTGGATTGTGTGTTTGAAGATGTCGCTTCCCTGTTATGAGGAACAATTACTTCCTGAGCCATTTTTAGATTGCTACAATATTGAAATGGATTTGCATCTGCAGATATTGTGATTTCTTGTCCTTCGTAGGGAAATTTGACACATTGATGATAAGTTGATGGGACAGCTTGCAAGTCATGTATCCATGGTCTCCCTAGGAGCACATTATATGATAGTTCCAAGTCTAGAACTTGGCATGCTGTGTCTTTTTGTAGAGGTCCCACTCTGATTGGTAGTATCACAATTCCCTTGGAGGAACGTTCTTCTTCATCATAGGCTTTTATAGTGATCCTTTTCTAGACATCAACTGCATCTTCTGAATATCCTAAGGCATGAACAAGACTCAATGAGCAAATATTTAGGCCAGTTCCACCATCTATTAGAACACGCTTAACTCGCCTTTTGTGGATAAGGACTTTAATATGTAAGGGAGCATTGTGAGGGTGTTGCAAGGACATGTCATCTTCTTCAGTGAATGATAAGAAATGAGGGGTTGTGAGGTGTCCCACCATGGTTTGGAATGGATCGATATCAAGATCTTTGGATACGGTTGTATCTACTAATGCTCGTTCAAGAATTTCTTTATGTGCAGGTGAAAGTTTTAAAAGCTCCAAGATGGATATTTGTGCAGGTGTTTTCTACAATTATTCCACTAGATTGTATTGTTTTGCTGTAGTGGATGATGTGTTTGTTGTAGGACTTGGCAAAACAACTTTGGCTTTGCTTCTTGTGATAGCCCGAGTATGTTCTTGATTTTGTTTTTCTTTAACTACAATCACATTCACCACGTTGTCATATGTATGAGCATAGTTTACCTTTGCTTTACCCTTACCATTGTTTGTTGTTGATGACTCACCTTTCTCATAGTTTGGAAGTGGAGTTTTAAAGGCAGTATGAGATTCATTTGTTGTATGTCCATCCACAATTATTACACCATTATCAATTAAGTCTTGTATGACATGTTTCAACTTTTGACAATTATCTGTGAGATGTCCCTTGTTTCGATGGAAATCGCAATACTGATTATCATTCCACCAAGGTGGTTTGATTTGAGGTTCATAGTTCATTTCTTTTGGTAAAGTGATCAATTTGTTTGCGAGAAGTGTCTTTAGTGCTGATCCAAGGGGTTCACCAATGTTTGTGAATTGTCTTTGAAAGAAAGTTTTGATAGTTGCTCTTTGGTGATTGTTGTTTTGTTGTGCTGTTGTCGAGTGAGTAGATAAATTGAAAACTGGTTGCTTTGGTTTCACATTATTGTTATCTACTATTCCATCATTGACGATATTTTGATTTCTATTCCAAAACTTTGGCTTATCATTGTGATTGTTGTTATTGTTGTTGTTAGGAGGATGGACTCCTTCTTTGTATATTTTCAACTCACCCTTCTTTATCATGGCTTCTTCCATTATGATTCCATTGTCAACCATTTTTCCAAAGCTTTGATTTCCTTGCATTTTTAAGGAATAACTCATTTGATCATTTAAGTTGTCAATGAATATGTCCATTTTTTCATATTCTAGCAATGTACGATGACACCGCGATGCTAGGCATCTCCATTGTTGTAAGAATGTCATGAAGGGTTCTCCTCTTTTTTGTTTAGTGTTACATAGGTCTAGAATTGTTACTTCATGTTGTATGTTGTAGGAGTATTGTGAAACAAACTTATCCACCAACTCTAAAAATGACCTGATTCCAGGTGTAAGTTTGGAGAACCATACCATAGCTAGTCTAGTTAAGCTTTTTTGAAATAGTCTCATTAAGTAGGTATCCTCATGTGCAAACTCCATACTCATTGTGCAAAATTCTCGTATATGATCTTGAGGGTCAGTGCTTCCATCATATTTTTCATATCTGAGAGTTTCAAAACCTATAGGAAATGGTATCATGTTTAGATTTTTGTCAAAAGGATAAGGACATATTTCTTGAAGTGAGTATCTTCTAACATTTCCTCTTTGCATCTCTTGGATTTGTGTTTGCATTGCTTGCAGTTGTTGTGTGAGAGTCATGATAGGATTATCAACATGATTTGTTCTTGCATGACCATGATTTTGCATTCTAGGAGGATTGGGATCTCTTCTTGTTTCATCTCTATCTCTTCTTGTATCCTCATTGAATTGAATATTATTCAGGATTTCTACTTCATCTCTTCTAGGTATGTTGGTTTCTTCATTGGTCCTGGTGTTATAGGGAATTGATGTGTCATTCATGCGGAGACCAAATATGTCCTCATATTGTTCATTATTAGGGGGAGGGTCACTTTTCTTTTGTGTCAATTTATTCACATCAAAATCCTGGGGAAGTGTAGCACCAGATTTGGCTAGCATTAGAAAGTATTTTTATTTTTCTTCCTCCAACAATTTTTGCATAAATTTGTCGAATTGGGGATCTTTCTTGATGTCTCTGGTGTTTTGTTCTATTATTTCTTCTTCAACTTGTATTTCATCTTCATTTTCCATGTTTATATGCTCTTCAAATGTTTTTAATGTTTCGATTTCAGTCTCTGCGATCCTTCGTTTCTGAGCTCTAGTTAGAATGGGCATACATGTGTGTTATTTTCTTAGGATTTGACTGTCCAAAAGGTTGTTTTGGGTAAGTGATCAATAGTCAATTTCAAGGCAATAGAGTGATATGACACTAAAGGAGAATTCAAGTGTTTAAAAGTTTGCAGGTTCTTCGATCTTTGATTTAGGAGTGCAATGGTGGTGATTTGATAAGAACTAGGTCCAGTAGGAACAATATATCCTATGATGTTGGACAAGGTTATCCTGACCAAACGTTTTAGTTTCGTGATAAAGGATGATTGATCCTGATGAGAAACTATGTTTGAGTGATCAGTTTATCAAAGAGGGTGATAATGCACTTTGAGATGTTTAGATCTTGAACTTGTTGGGGATGAGCACTTGAAAATATTAAGGTGTTTATCTTCTAGAGTATGATTTTGATGGGTGATAACTTTAACCAAGTGAACTAAGGGGACAATTTAAGCACAGATTGATAGATAACAGGTGTTTATGTTTACTACAAATTGATCAGGCAGAAATGACAAATCTGAAACAGGCATGTAAGACACAACTCTGGATTGACAAATGCAGAGTTTCATACGACAAGATATGCAGCTTAGAACGACACAAGATATGAGTCTGTATGACAAAGAAGAAGTTTTCTTGTAAAAAGCAGAGGCTCATATGACACCCTTTTCTGAACCATACGACAAAATAGCTGATTCGTACAACACAAAATGTTGTGTAGCATGACATAAGATTTTATGCAAACAGGTTCATATGACAGAGATCCTAACTCGTACGACAGATAACCAGACATAGATAAAAAATGTTTGTTTGGTTGAATTTTTGATAGCTAAAGTTTAATGTTTTGCTTATGTCTTCCAGTTTTTAGATGTCTAATTTATCAATTTAGGGATGAATAGACAACAAACACATGATGTGATAAGTGACTCCAAGCATGCTAAACCCTAAGGAAGTTGGCTGAGAATGAAAACCTTTGCTTGCTGACTTAGGTACACACCCAATAACTAATCAAAATACGATCTTTGAGTCTCATGCAATGGATTCTCAATGCCATATTATCCAACTCCGAATGCTAATGGGGGCATGATATGACAAGTGTCTTGGGAGAGTTACTATCTCTCTTGCACAAAGATTATAAACTAGAAGCTAGATGCCTATAGTAACATTGCATAAGATGAGAATGAGATGGGATCCATATTGCTCAAAATGAGGTCTATTTATAGGATTTTCCAAGGCTAGGGGTGAGGTAGCAGGAATCAACGGTCAAGATTGATCTAAAGATATCAATGGTTAAATTGGAGGAAATTGGAAAAGGGGTTGGATTAAAGGGAACATCTGTCATCTCTATGGTGACAAGTGTCAAGAGGCTTCTAGAATGGAGTGGATGAAAGGGAACACTTAGTGACAAGTGTCACAAAGGTTCTAGAAGATGTTGGCTGAAAGGGGACATGAGGGTAGGTAGAATGGGTTAGGTTTAGGAGTGGTAGAAGTTAGGAGAATTTGAATTTAAAAATTCAAATAATAGGAAAAGGCTAATTAATCTCAACAACTCATGAATTTGATTTGTTTTAATTAATTAGGATTTTTAGAAGAAATGATTTTGGATGGAGGGAATTAATTAATTAAAGGGGATTATTGAAATGAACCTATTAAATAAATCCTTAGATTTATTAATAAGTAGATGAAAGGGGAAATTTAATCAAATTGCTTAGTGAATTCAATTAAATTGGGGAGGAGGATTAATTAAAATAATTGCTTATTTAATTAATTATCTTCAGACCATTTTTTATGTGTATACAGGATCTATTTGCCTTATCACTTTCAAATGTGTGCACCTCATCTTCAAATCCTTGAGCAATGAGGAGATGGGTTCCTTCTTGATCAATGCTACGACTGCTAGTGGATCTACCTTCATCATCTGCACATGTATCTACTGCATTGTTCTTCTCACTTCCACACATTGATTAAGTGGTGCAGGGTTCATTTCCACAGAGCCTCCTTAGTCTATCCCATAGACTCTTTGTCTCATCCACCTATGAGGAGACATCACCAGTGAGCCCACTGAATATAGCCTTCATGGATTCTTCATTGCACATGCATCTTCTTTCTTCTTCAGATCTAATGGGAGGATTGACATTCTTAGGGAGACCATTAATAGTTGACATCCATACATCAAACCCTAGAGAGGATAGGAAGACTTCCATTCTACAACTCCAAATAGAATAGTTTGAACCATCATACATATGAGTAGGGATTGAAACTAAACAAACCATAGTGTCCTTAAGCCAGAAACTACCCAAGCTAGAGAAAGCTCATCTAGATGGGAACCTATGCTTTGATACCAATTGTTAGACACAATGCACCACTCAGAGGGGGGGGGTGTGAATCAGTGGTTCTCAGACTTTTCACTTTTTCTATCCTATGTGTGCATATTTGTTATTGGCTCTAACTAGGAACAAACAGACCAGTCGGTGAGCAATGTTGTTGGAGTCTACTGCTCCAATCTAGCCTCACAATGAAATCTATTACAAAGTTTTAGGGCACCAACCCAAGGAGCTACAACCCTTGATTTAGGGCACCAACCCAAGGAGCACCAACCCCTAATTTAGGGCACCAACCTCTGACTAATTTATGGGCTACAACCTAAATGAGCTACAATCCCTACACCGAGCTACAACTTAGTGATCACAATAAAAACATCAATTACAAAAGTAGTTCTCTTGTTACAAGAGAATCTTGTAACCATTTCATATACCTTACTCTATCGGTGAGATACCTTCTCTGATACACTGACTCACTCTTCTGCTGCTCTCACTTGCTGCTCTACTACCAACAAAACCTACCGATACACCTCTTCTCTTCTTCTTCTCTACTGGATCTCCTCCTCACTACTCTGCACTTTACTGGTGCTATACTCTACTGGTCCATTGTCTACCTTCTCTGTAGCTCTCTTCACTTCTACTATGTCGGTATAACCACTATCGGTTCTGCTCTTTACTCTCCCTCTTATCTCAGATACTCATTGAGCACTTGGCTGATTTTCTCTCACATGCAGAAGTAACACTCAATCACTTCATAGTAGCACTATCCTCTTCTCTTTAGTAGCAACTTAACTATGTCTTTGGCCTACATATTTATAGACTGCTTTTCCTGCCAAAAGCCAATTCAAAATATAGGCGGTTAGGGTTTCCTGATCACCCTCGAGGCAAACCAAATCCAATAAGATCTTCCCCAATCTGATCTCCTAGACAACCAATTGTACAACTCTGCCAATAATGCGCCTTCCAATACACATTTTCCAAATGTAGAAAACATGATCATGTATCTTGACTTGCCTCTATCATAATGCCATTAATGTTTCTGCTGTTTCCTCCTCAAGGTCTTCTCACAGTCTAATCTTCACACTTCAATCCAGGCACCAACAACTCCCTGATTCTTCTCTATCATTCATTCTTCCTCGAGCCACACTTCTCTGATCTGATCCATAAATCACGGGATCCATATTCAATGCACACATGTAGAAAAACCTATCTCTACACGACACTCCACCGACCTCTACATGCTTGCCATTTCACCTCTACGTGGCATCCACATTGACCAACTACTAGCTTAGATCTTCATGTCAGTCCAGATAGGATCACCAAACAAACACTTTACCGGTTCCTCTTTTCTGCTGGTATACTAACCCTGTCAGTATCTTACACTGTACCAGTTAACTCCTCATGTCTCTACTTTGCTGAACTGTCAGTGGAACTCCTTAACTGGTCATCAAACATGTCTATCCAAAGCATGCTCATCTTCATTAGGTAGGGAGTCTTCTTCATTTGCACCTTGTCCATATTGTTAGGAACCGGGAAGGACAACTGAGAGGGGGGGGGGGTGAATTAGTTGTTAATAAATTTCAACCCAAAACAAATTATTCCAACTTAAAACCCAGAGTCGGTAAAACAGATTAGCAGTTATAGTATTACCGGTACAACTTAATGCATGAAACAAAAAGAGAAACAACATCCACAACACATGACACAAAGATTTTGACATGGAAATCCTATAAGGGAAAAACCATGGTGGGAAACTTTACCCAAAATCAAATGATACTACTGCAGATAGTAAGTGAATACAATAATGGGGTATGCACATGAAGAATGGCCAACCGCCTAGAGCTCACTGCTCAATCACAAAATTAGGAGTCACACTGATTACACAATTGGATGGTTAAATCCAATAACAATATACTGCTTCAATTTAGCATCTTCAATGTTGGATTCAGTACCGGTTTAAGCTCTGCACATGAGGACCAAATACCTTAATGACCTTTAACAACCTTCCTTCAACCTTCAGATCATATCTGCATGATTCACACAAGGATCTATTTATTTTCACTCTTCACAATGATCTTCAATATATGTACATACTCACACACATTATTCTACCAAATAAGATCTTACAATTATTTATACAAAACCTAAGACCTAATCATTAGGTTGGCTCCTAAAAGATATTACATTTAGATCAATTACAAAATAAGTCTCGGTGCAATACAATATGTCGGTCTTAATACATTTACACATTATCCAATTAATAAATCATTTCCAAATCGTGTCGTGCTGATCTGGAACATGTTTTCCTATGTCAGTTCATAACCTGGACCTATCTATCGGTCAAGGCAATTATGTGAACCTGATTAGACCAATATGCAAAATGCCAAATACAAATATCCAATCCATGTCTTCGATATAACCAAATGATCTCCAGATGATAACAAGTCATCATCAACTTCCTGAGCTACCGGTGAAACGTATACCAATAACTGTGCATAAGACAATATCCATGTTGGGACCACAATGTGCCGGTTTATCAACAAACCAATATAACCAGAGTGCCAAATCAACAATGCAGACCTCCAGAAGGATAAGTGTTGACATCAATGCCAAAACCAATGCAACACATGATGAAGTCATCCATAATATCAACAATATCCCCCTTTGGCATTTATGACAACACTATATGGAAAACATCTAAGTGCCAAAACATAATGCCAACAATCTCCCTTAAATAGATCAACACAAAGTTCTGTACCAAAAATAGAAACAGTATAACCAAAACCAAAATACATATTCAAAGTACAATGTTTTTCCATAGACATATCTCCCCCTTTGACATCAAATGCCAAAGCAGTTAAAAGTCAAAACATAACATACAAGTAACTACTCCCCCTGAGCACTAGCTCTCCTTCATCAAGCCGATTTTTTTTTTCTGTTAGTCCCTATCGATTTGATGCTAATCTGCATCGTTTAAGTCTCTATCGGTGGGGTGATTACCCCAAGCTTCTCTCTAAGATATTCAAATGTTTCCTTAGGCAAAGGCTTTGTAAAAATATCTGCAATTTGCTCTATAATGTTCACACAAACAAATCTCACTTCATTTGCTTCAACATTTTCTTTCAAAAAATTATACTTAATAGAAACATGCTTTGTTTTAGAGTGAAATACCAAATTCTTTGATATATCTATTGCTACTAAGTTATCACAGTGAATAATTACTGGTTCTTTGCAGTTTACCTTGATATCCTTCAACATTTGCTTGATCCATAATACCTGAGTGCAATTAGTTGCTACTGCAACATATTCTGCTTCTGTTGTAGATAATGATGTGCAGGTATGCTTCTTGTTGATCCATGAAATTAATCTTCTGCCAAGAAAGAATGCGCCATCAGTGGTACTCTTTCTGTTATCCACATCTCCTGCCCAATTTGCATTTGTATATGCACATAACTCAAAATTTTCATTCTTAGGATACCATAAACCAATATTTGTTGTGCCTTGTAGGTACCAAAAAATCCTTTTTACTGCAATTTCATGATTTTCTTTAGGATTGCTTTGAAATCTTGAAACAACACATATTGCATTCATTATATCAGGTCTAGTTTGTGTCAAATATAGTAACCCTCCAATCATAGATTTGTACCTTGTTGGATTTATAGGAGCTTAATCATCCTTTTTTTCAATTTTTGTTGCTAATGCCTGCTCTACCGGTTTAAGCTCTGTGCATGAGGACCAAATACCTTCATGACCTTTAACAACCTTCCTTCAACCTTCAGATGATATCTGCGTGATTCACACAAGGATTTTCTTATTTTCGCTCTTCACAATGATCTTCAATAGACACACATACTCACACATACTCTTCTTCCAAATAAGATCTTACAATTATTTATACAAAACTTAAGACCTCATCATTAGGTCAGCTCCTAAAAGATATTACATTTAGATCAATTACAAAATAAGTCTTGGTGCAATACAATATGTCAGCCTTAATACATTTACACATTATCCAATTAATAAATCATTTCCAAATCATGTCGTGCTGATCTGGAACATGTTTTCCTATGTTGGTTCATAACCTGGAGCTATCTGTTGGTTAAGGAAAATATGTGAACTGATTAGACCAATATGCAAAATGCCAAATGCAAACATCCAATCCATGTCTTCGACATAACCAAATGATCTCCAGATGATAACAAGTCATCATCAACTTCCCGAGCTATTGATGAAACATATACTGGTAACTGTGCATAAGCCAATATCCATGTCGGGACCACAACGTGCTGATTTATCAACAATGTAGACCTCCAGAAGGATAAGTGTTGACATCAATGACAAAACCAATGCAACACATGACAAATTCATCCATAATACCAACACATATTATCGGTGAACATTCATACTGGTAGAACCTCTTGATGACACCATGACATCAACCTTCCACAGACTCCATCTTCAATCAGGTCATTCTTCCTCTATCTACATTTGCTCAGCCATGCCTTCTTCCTAATCAACTCTGATCATATCTCAATCGGTTTTTCAAAGTGACAAACTCATTACTCTTCATCTATACTGACATCTCAACATGCCTTCTCAGTCGGTCTAGTGCATATACCAGATTTCATGCACTTGATGCACACCTCTTCTTCCTCACCTCTCAAAACTATAATGCACACAATGCATAATAGGAGATAAGTTTGACATACCGGTGGAGTGACACCTTGTCTTATGCATCTTCCAGTGTACTCATGTGACTTCCTTGTTTGTGCAACATATCTTCAAACAAACACATGTGATCCAGTGTGGGCACATTCACTATCAGTCATTGCTTCTCATGATGATTGTATCTTCATCAGGTGGAAGTCCTGCTTTCCAGCAACCTTGCAACATACCTGTGATCTGTTCATTTTTCTCCTCCAGTGTTGATGTGATTTAGGTAACATTCTACCTCTTCATCACAAACAACATCCAAGCACCTTGCTCATCCCGCTTGTACATTGGTCATGACCTTTGCAGGCTAACAACCACTCGCTTGGTTGATCTAACTTCCCCATGTCAACACATCACTTACCAGTTGACATCTTTTCCTTATCGGTGATCTGCAACACAAGGTGATATCATGGATATCTCAACCTGTACTCCTTCTTGACAGTGTTGCACATATATCTCTCATACCGATAGTCATCCCATACTGGTTGACATCAATGACAACCCAATGCCAACAAATTTTTCCTTCATCAAAGTTTCCATAGATCTAATATGTGGTGTTCCCTATGTGTTTTTTATGCTTCAATGTTTTCAAAATGTCCCAAAAAATTAAGTATTAAAACTATAATAGACATTTCCTTATGCTATTTAAGTTGTTAGAGTTTTGCGTTGTTGGTGGTGTCCATACCATTATATCCTTCCTCCCAATCCTAGCAACCCACTTATACCCTTATTGAAAATTTGTCTATGTTAATTTTTTCAACCTTTCAAGTTGTTAGTGATGCCATTTCATCCATCCCAAGTCTAAAGCGTTGATTTTATACCTTAGATTTTTTTTACATCAATGGGTTGTTGAACCTAGACATCAATTGGTATTTATTACCTTGCATGTCTAAACCTAGATCCTTGATCCTCTACTTTCAATATTGTCCCCTTTGTTTTTTTTTGAACCTTCAAACTTTCATGTCCCTAAATACAAACTATCTATGAACCCCATCTTCTTGATCCTTTGCCCGCTCAAAACAAATTTTAAGTAATTTAGAGTTCCATACTTCATCTTGCATGAGTTCCCTTCTGTCCAACTCCAATCTCCCAATATTGATGTCATCATGACATCATACTAACATGACCCTTCCATCAGAGTTGTGAGCTAATCCACCTTTGTTGATGTCATCTTTTTATGATATTGATGTCATTTATTTTTTAGAGTTTTGTACTAAGCCATACCTACTAATGCTACATTTTCACAATTCAAAATTTTCTTATTCTTTCAAACTAGGATGTTGGACTATCCATTTCCTAGTACACCGATCCTTACTTCCCCAAACTCTAACTCTCACTTCATTATTTTACTTGAATCCTTTGAAGTCATACTTTTGGCCAACTCTTAAATTGATACTCATTTCCTTCAACCATAAAAACCCACAACTTTGTTTTTACTTTGTAAAATCCTTTTGAAATGGAACATTTGTACTTTTCTTATTGTTATACCTTTTGCAAGGTCATCTTGACATCCTAATTCTTTATTCATTTTTAGAATTCCCCATCTAGACTTTCTCATTTTTGCCTTCCTTATTAGCATGAGTTACCCCTAAACTTTAATGTCCAACACTCCTACCTTGTTCTCATTAGTTTATTTGTAACAATGAAATAGCCCCCAAAACCATAAGGATGTCAAAGAAGATATTGACATGAAAGAGAAGTATTGACAAATGATGACCTTTTCACTACTCAAGGAGACTTAGGCATAGTTTTGTGTGTAATTTTAATGGTTTTTGTTGGTGAGAGGTTGTAATTTGTTGCAATTTTATTTATGCTCTACTTCAAGGTCATGCACCTATTAGACAATTCAAATAAATGGAAGACAACTGAGATGGGGGGGGTGAATCAGTTGTCACAGATTACTGGAACCATTAGAAATTAACTTTAATAATGAAACACTAAATATTAATACCAGAATGCTTAAACCAAATACCGGAATAGCAATTAAACCAATTAAGCATAAACAACAATCACAGAATAGATACCATCCACATGACACCAATATTTATATGTAGAAAACTTGGTAAAGGGAGCCCTTGTGGGAAGCCTACCCATAGTCAGATAATACTTATGTGGTAAGTATGTGAATTACAATTGAGGGGCCTGCACTTGAAGGAAGGCCAACAACCTAGAGCGCACTTCTCATCACAAAAGGAGTCTCACTGACTATATAGAAATCTAGACTACAATCAGGAGAAGTGTTGAACTATGAAAGATAGCATCTCATATGGATGAGTATAGTTCTGGTTAAGCTCAATATCAGAGGACTAAATCCTCTTACATAAACCCAATTCGATCTCCAATGATCGACTAAATCCTCTTCTTGAATGATATTACATTATTCGCATATTGCATCACTTTCCCATTCCATATTCGATCTACAATGAGATCTTACATCTATATATACAAACCCTCAATCATAAACAATCAGGTCAGCCACCAAAAAATAAACCAATTACATAATTACAATACATGTCGGCCTTAGACCAAACAAATAATATCCAACACAGAAAACATCCTGAAAACGTATCGAGAGGTCCAATCCACAACCTTCATTAAACTGGTCCATAACCTAGACCAACCGGGACCCAGTATAGGTCCATACGGTACAACAATGATCTTCATCCACCAAGTCTCAAACATGATCACCAAAAGAATCCTGAAACTCCACCAGAAGTTGTACCAACACCACTTATGCAATTCATCAAAGATCTTCTTGAAAAGATCTACCGGTGAAACCCTTGCCGGAACCAGAAGCCAAGCCTCTAAGAAATCAGAATAGCATCCAATCACCAAACCAAAACCAATTGACCGAATATGAGCATGAGTATCATGAATAAGCCAATTCTATAACCAAACTATATCAGAGCCTATCAGATCATGCCAGATTCAAATCAACCAGAAACCTCAATTCCTCTAAATGGCCAACAACACCTAGCAAATAATTCCCAAAATCATTCTTTATGATTTGAAAGACACAAGTTCAATGAGGAAAGATACCATAGCATGTCAAAATTATTTCAATAGATAAAATATTGTAGGGAGTGGATTTTCATACCATCTCAAGTGTTTTTTGCCACAAATTTCATAGATTTTCTAATATTCTTGCACATAGATTAGGACATGGATGGTGAGGGATTTAATAATATCTCTTCATGGTAGGAATTTGATGGTAGATGGTGTGTTCTTCAACCTCTGAGATCATCTTTTCATGATTGCAAGATTTAACTCTCTATGTATGCCCTAATTTGTTTTGGTGGTTGAGATCACATAATCCTAACTTCCATTTTATCTCTAAGCCACTATTTTATTAGATTTTTCAATTGTCTTTTTAATTTTAGGACTCAATATATAAAGGCCATTAATGAGTAGATAATGATTGTTATTTCATCAAAGCTTTACGGATCTCAAAAGAGCATTTTATATACAAAACATTTATCATGATGATGGCTAGGGCATGATAGATCTCCATGACATTAGATATACACATTTCGTGCTTCACAAATCATGTACCTAGGTCATAGATCTATTTAATGATGTATTTCATTAGTTTAAAGGAATGGTCACTCTACATCATTTTCATAGAACAAAGATGTAGAGCTTAATAGGGTTTCTATAGTTGCCAATTAGTCTTTCATCAAGGTTATCACCAAGTACTTTTAGACGAGTAATTACAATAAATATTTTATAATCATATGTCCCCTTAATAATTTGTAAACATTTTGAAAGGTCTTGAATATCATAATATGATAAGTTTTTTTCTATTTTAAGATCCTTATTCACCACATTTACTAGTATAAGTGTAACATGTAGATTAGATAAATATTCTAAATCAATTGAAACTATTTTTTGTGTTAAACTTCTTTGTGTTGTATGAGATTGTTTCGAAGTTTGTTTAAGGATTAATAACTAGATATATTTGCACAATATCATATCTTTGTTGCAACTTGTTTATGATATTGTTATGGTTGTGTATGACTTTGTTACCTAATAAGGCACTAGTCTTCAAAACTCATACCCTCCACACTATTTTTAAAGCATTAAAATCTCATTGATGGTTCAAGAATAAAATCACTAATGTACATTCGTGATTGTCAATACAAGCATTGAAAGAATCTTACGTAAACCTTGAATAAAATCAACTCATGTAGATTATGCTTGCATAATTGAATCAACTATATACAGTGGTTAATATAGCCATTCTTACTTGACTAAATGATAAATTTTGAGGTCAATTATGTAATTTTTGTTTGGTTTCTATCATTTTTGGTTTTTCAATTCGTTTGATTTGAATGGTTGTTAAAATGCATACACCTAGGAATTGTTGGAAACTTGATTTATGTTGTCATTGATGTCAAACTTGAGTCAGTTGTGCAGATACTGTATATGGTCTAGTAATGAGTGTTTAAATGTTGTTATGTTGTCTGGTGGTTATGATAAGTAAGTATGGAGTATTTCCAGAGGGCTACTTACAACATGCAAGAAAGACTATTTAATGTCCTTATGGAAGAATGCTTCACATTCCTCTAGTTCTTGATAATGATGGCTTGCAGTTCTAGATATAATGTATACATTTTGTGGATGTTGCACTATCATGTTTTTGGGTCCTCAATTGCTCATATGATAAAGTTGGTTGTGGCGGTTCTTCAATAGTGAGGTTGTCTATCAGGACTAATCTGGTTAATACTTTGCATTTCTTTGCTATGTCTATTCAAGTGTTAACTCTCGGAGGACATGTTTATGGTTCATGCAGTATTCTAGTTCAAATTTATAAATTTGCACTAGTACATTTGGGGCTCAATTCCAACGGTAGTTCGTCAGAATTCTGACTATAATTCGTCGGGCTGCCGACGAGAAACGTCATTGAAAACTTGTATTCGGACATTCTAATAGTGCTCAAGACTGTTGGAATTCCAACGTCATCGAAGACTCTTTTGATGATGACCATGACTGTGCTTAGCCATCTGTAAAACTCGATAAGTCATCAGAATTCCAATGACTTCCAAGTAATGTTCTGACAATGAACATGGCCGCCCATCTGGTGAGAATGTTGTCGGATATACAACATCCTCATCAGATGTTTTGTGGGGGTCTGTTAGACTTCCGACGATGTCCAATGGCAACCAAGGAATCCACACCGATGAGGATGATGTATGTGTGACAGTTTGAGCGTAGAAATAAATTGGGTGGGCATCGGAATTCCGATGGCCCCCTCACTGCTTATCCGACGAGGATGCTATCGGACATATAACATCCTTGTCAGATGCTTGGTGGTTGGAAATATTTGCACTTATTAACTAATACAAAAATACTAAAGATTCATTATTGTGTATCAACCAACCAAACGATAATAAAAACAATTTGACAATCTAAGCATGCGACGGTTTAGGCGTCAGATGCTTGGTAGACGGAAATATTTGAACTGATTGACCAATATGATAATACTAAAGATTCGTTACTCTGTATCAACCAACCAAATGACAATAAAAACAATTTGACAATCTAATATTTCCACTCTAAGACCAGCCTCAAAAAACCATGTATGATTGAAGAATTGTGTCCCACGTTAAGTTCTTCAATCCCATCAATAGCCACCCATAGGTGGCATACCATAAGTTGGCATGGGAGGCATTCCCATTCCACTCATACCTGACTAAAAGAAACCTCCCATGCCAGGAATTAGAGGTGTTGGAAAATCAAGGGAAAGAAGCTGAGCATACATATTCTGTAAACAAAATAGGCACATATTTATTTCTGCAGAAGATTTAAAATATTTATTAAAGAGAAACTTAAAATATTCACAGAATCATCAGAGTATATCAAGAACCTGAAGTAGGTATGGAAACACAAATTCAATCATATTATTCATCTAGACAAGTTCCAAAGCCACATCTAGTCTGATCAAGTCATATCATATGAACAAGCATGAAGCAAAGCATTCTTTCTTGCCCTATAGTTCCAAATGCAAAAGTAAGCCCCATTTCAATGCCCCAATCCAAAATGAAAATTCAAAATATACTTTAGCCTATGAGAGAGAACAACTAACTATATGTTTTACCAATTGTATACCTATTCCATAAAATACACTAGCAATTCCTCTGCAAGCTCACGATCACCCAATTGAGAACTAGTTTCCATTGCATCCTTGTAAAGATTATCCTTTTTAGACAGTGCAACATGTTAGCACATAGTTTTTCTATAATTTCCTTAATTATGCTCTTAAAAATGCTATTTTTCTATAATTTCCTTAATTATGCTCTTAAAATGCTATCTTTCAAATTAACTATGCTCTTAAAAATGCTATTGGAGGTGCTGGAAAATCAAGGGGAAGAAGTTGAGCATACATATTCTGAAAACAAAATAGGCACATATTTATTTGAATTTTTAAAAACTGTCAGTAGAGTAGAACAAGTGCTCCTTGAGGCTCAATTAAGGAAAATGCATACCTATTGAGAAACAAGATCTTTCTCTTCTTTCTCCTTGGATTTCTCTTCTTGGACAACCTCTAACTTGTCCTTAACAAGCTCATCAATTTTTGTCATGTATTCTCGAATGAACTTTGAAAAAGATTTTCTTGAATATTAGCTATTTAATTCTATAGAAGATTTAAAATGTTTATTAACGAGAAACTTAAAATATTCACAAAATCATCAAATTATATCAAGAACCTGAAGTAGGTATGGAAACACAAAGTCAATCATATTATTCAACTAGGCAAGTTCCAAAGCCACATATGGTCTGATCAAGTCATAACATATGAACAAGCATGAAGCAAAGTATTCTTTCTCGCCCTATAGTTCCAAATGCAAAAGTAAGCCCCATTTCAATGCCCCAATCCAAAATGAAAATTCAAAATATACTTTAGCCTATGGGAGAGAACAACCAACTATATATTTTACCAATTGTATACCTGTTCCACAAAATACACCAACAATTCCTCTGCAAGTTCACAATCACCCGATTGAGAACTAGTTTCCATTGCATCCTTGTAAAGATTATCCTTTTTAGACAGTGCAACATGTTAGCACATAATATTTCAAATTAATTATTCACTTAAAAATGCTATTTTTCTATAATTTCCTTTTATATATTGAGCCATTTTTCCATAAGAATAGTTACTGTTGGGTTTTATGTGTAGGTGCAATCTTGTAGTGACAATCTCCATCCATTTGTGACTTCTCTCCAGAGATTCAACCATCAGGTAGGCATATTGAGGGTGGCATTGAGACAAGATGAAGCACTTTGGGTTTCCTTTTGAGGTGAGGAGGCTTGGAAAAAAGGTTCTTTGGATTGATCAAAGTGCACAAGTAATTATCAGAAAGGGTAAAGCTCCCATGCAGAACAAAGTTTTTGTTCAGATTGTATTAAATCCATTATCAATTTTTGTATCTTAAAGAAGGAGTTAAAAATGATTGAAATTTCACATTATCGGTATGTTATACCGATGAGGGCACTTAAACTAACAAAGACCAATTTTTCATTAGGATACCATATACCGATGAGAGAGCGTAGCAAGCCAGAGTTGTACTCATCATTTACCGATCAAGGAGCAAAGTTGAGGAGAATTGATGCATCGAAAAAAACTATACTGATATGACCAATTGACATAGTAAACACTAGTGGTAGCAGTGGAGAATTGTCTTGCCGATAGCCTATGAGGGTATCGGTAAGACTTATACCGATAAGAGTGGTGAAAATAAGAGTCCATCGATATAACCAAAGTGACTGGTATGTGTTACTTTGAGCCAGCCTGACACCCGAAGAAATCATCGGTGAAACATATACCAATGGAACATACTCTATCGGGAAGACTTCTTTTATTGGTATGTTTCATTTTGGATTACCCCGATACCTGATGAAGGAGCGGGCTGATTGAGCAAAGCGAAGACACTATTGGGAAGACTCATGGCGATGAAGACAGTTGCATCAGTATAACCAAAGCAATTGGTATGTATTACTTTGAGCCACCCCGACACCTGAAGAAATCATCAATGAAACATATACCGATGGAACATACTCTATCGGGAAGAATTTTTTTATCGATATGTTTCATTTTGGATTACCCTGATACCAAATGAAGGAGCATATTGATTGAGTGGAGCAAAGACACTATCAAGAAGACTCATGGTGATGAATTCAGTTGCATGGGAAGAGCTATGTTGATGGTTAAGCCCATTCGGGAAACAATGCCTATCGCGATAATGCTAAATGAGATCACCCGACATTCAATGAGAATATCAGTTTGAGATATACTGATGAGGAGGAAAAGGAGTCATCATCTTAGGTATCCCGATAAGAGAAAGTAAGATGTCAAAGTAGATAAAGGGTTGTTTAGAGAGTGCCAAAAGGATGGGGAGACATATGTTGATGAGCCGTTGTCATATCAGAATTCAAAACCAAAATTTTTAAAAATCTTCTATTTAATACTTGTAGTAGATGCATCTATGGTTCACACGAGGCAAATTTTATGAGAAGTTCATTATTGAAATAGAATATGGCGGAACTAGAAATTGCCTTGTCTAAATATTGTGTTGGTGAAAGAAGAATACATAGATAGAACACATTGCGCCTTTGAAAAACAAAGTAGAGGATTATAATTGCAGAAATGGAAGCTTCAAGTTCAATAGGAAAGAAGAGGGAAGCCAAGAGCCTTGACTCTAAGGCGAAGAAAGGAAAAATTAAAGAGGTGCCTCCAGTTAGGAGGTTAAACCAAGACATGATAGACCAAATGCAAGCACCTAGCCTAAAATCTAGAAGGTCGAAGCAGCACCAGCCAGGGAGAGACCAATTAGAAGACAAGTACAGAGAGGTCGGAGATGTTTGGACCAAGGTAAGGGGACATGAACTATTTATGGTCCACTATTTAAGAAGGAGCAAGGAGATTCCACTCTGCAATCCTTGGATGACAAATTGAGGTAAGCTAATAGTCCCCAATGTTTTTGTAAACATAAGATTGTTAGAGGTTTCGGTGAGGAATTATAATTTGGTGAAGAGGTACATTGAGCTCCTGAATGGGGGAGCATTTATTAGATTTTCTATAGGTACCATAAATGAGGTTTTCAATTTAGATCCTAGTCCTAATAAGCCCTTGTCCTTTGGGGAGTTGGAGGAAGAATACCTTAGAATGGACACTATGTATACCAGCTGGAAATTTGCCATTTACAAGAGGCAGGAAGGAAAATTAACAGAGGAAGATGGGTCACCATTCAAAATTTATTTGTTTAGGCACTACTTGTAATACACATATATGTCATGTGGGAAAGTAGGAGGGGTGGAGGTGCCTGATCTAGAAAGCACTGGGCCGTTGGTGTTAGCCTCTAATATACAAATGCATGAACCTAGGCCTTTTGACTATGTAGCATATCTGGTGGAGAGGTTGCAGGAAGGTTTTTTAAACCTTAGGGATTATACTCATCCCAATTTTAAATTTTATTCACTATTGATGCATCTAGTGTTATTTTATGAATATGTAAAGGGTTTTTGGTCCGAGTGCCTAAAATTAAATACCAAGAATAGGGAAGGTAAGGAGTAGCCCATCCAATTGTGGACATCTCTTTGGGATTCTCGATATATGAGGTCCAACTATATTAAGTTTGAAGAACTTATTGTGATTCAATTATATTGAATGTATGAGATTTCATGTGAAGGGTCTATCTCTAATGAGATCAAGAGGTTCCTAAGACCCAAGGATTATGATGAAAGACACATTGTTGATCATAACTGGGGGGATTGGTTTGTGAATAAGGATTTTAAATGTTTTAGAGTATATGGACTTGAGGGGAGCCCCTACATGCTACCAAAACTAGTACCAGACATAATAGACTATCTAGAGATTGTGAGGCAATTGAGTGTGTCCAATGCTAAACTTTTTGCAGATATTTGTAAGCAAGCCTTCCTGCCTAGGACACTGAGTTTTGGTGATTTCACCATAGTGTCAACCAAAGCTTATGAAATAATTAATAAGAAGTTGATAGAAGAATACAATTTGTTTGAGCATTATGCCAAGAAAAACTATGATCCTGAAGGATACATTCACTCTTTCAAGAAGAGGAAAAACTTGGGAGGTTATCTGCATGTCAATATTGAGGCTAAAGATATCTTCAGGAACATGGAGGATGTAGAGGCCAAAGAGGTAATTGATCAACTGAATAATGAATTGGTAGAAAAGAGATGGAGCCTCCACAAAATTGAAACTGAGGAGGCAGAAAGTGAATCTGATGAGAATGCAGTTGTCTCTAGATGGCAAGTGCTAGAGAAGGAAGAAGAGCTAGACATGCAGAGCCAAATAGAGACAACATTATAAGTTCATGCTGACTCTCGGTTAGAGGAGTTTTCTGCTTTTGTTTTTGATGATGTTTTTATTCATTCCAAAGAATTTAAATCATTCTTGTACAATTTTAAAGGGAAGAAATTGAGGGACTCTATTCCCAACATAACGCTTGATAATGAGGTTGAGTTGTTAAAGAAATTAAAAGAGGAAATTGATGCAAAGATAACCACAATGACCCCTCAAAAGGGGAGGCAACTACTTATAGAGGCTGGGGTGATTTTGTTTCTCGGATGGGACCTCAATGCTTCTTTTATCTTTGACAATTTATTGCATTAAGAAAACAAGGAATTCAAATTGGATATACAAGGTGTAAATCATGTATTTATTGGTTCAAGATTTAGTCAGGATGAGGAACCTTTGAGGTTATGGGCTCTCTACCCTCCCCACAAGAAACCAAAGAACATTGATGTTGACAAGGCCTTTGACCATATGATGAAACTAAAAGTTGGTGAAATTGATCCAATTATTTCTGCTGATATCAGAGTGGATATTTCAAAATTCAATAAAGCACATATGGTCAGAGTAGTGAGAGAGAGGAACTAGTACAAGGTGTTATATGAAGAAACGCTAAGGATAAGTTGGCAACAAGTGCTATTGTTCTTACTCTGGATAGCTCTCAATGGAAGAAAAAATGCGAGGAGTTGCAACAAGAAAATAAAAGGATATCAAAACAGATGCAAAGTGGGAGGGCAGATACTACTGGTGTATTACTAACTAAAAGATTTGAGGTTTTACAAGGCTTTCTGAAAGAATTCTGGATAGTATTTCAATAGAACATGGACAATGAGGTTTCACACAACAAAATTTCAAATATATTGGGAACAAGGTTGCATGATAAAACAATGGCCAAAGCGGAAACAAAAGATTGAAAAAATAAAGAGGTTGCTGGCTAAACATAATAAATTTGACAAAGAATTATAATTTGAATATGATGAATGCAAAGACACTGTTCAACATGGTTTCACAAAGTTAATTGATCAGAAGGGTGAGATAAAAGGATAAAGATGTATGGATCTCAAAATGTCATAGTCTTCTCAATGTCGCCCTTGATATTGCCCAAATTGATGGAATTGAATTGAAAGAGACTATGAAACCGATGGAAAACTTTTTCACACTGGAAGTCATTGTCAGGGATTTCATCCACGATGCAGACATATATAAGTGAGAGAAGTACTTGGATTATATCCAGAAGTGTGGCAAGATGCTGGGAGACCAAACCTAATGTCTAAGTTGGAGCCCAGAGTCATGTTTTTCTAAGTTTTTATAATATGTTCATATTACAAAGACATTTTTTAGTTAGTTTTGTTGGCATTATGGCTGAATTGATTATGTGTTGCATTGATGTTTTGTCATTGATGTCAACACTAGTTGTTATGGCTGGTTACCGATAGATAGGTTTTGGTTACCGGTAGAAGATCTGGTGTTACCGGCAGAAGAGACTATCTATTGGACACTTCTGGCATGTTTGGATCAATGGAGTATGTTTGATTTTATGTGTTACATGTTCCTAGAGTATGTTTTGGTCAATTGGTATTGACTTGGTAATTAGATACTATCATACACTCTTGTAAACCCTTACCAACATTGTTTTAAGGTTTAACCGACAAATCTTTCATTGAGAAATCTTGACAGGATGCACAAGTGGTGTTGGTGCGGCTTCTAGATGGGTTTCAGGATGTTGAAGATGTTCTTTGACTGTGCTTCAAACAGCTTGAAGACATTGCTTTGGCATGGTGGACCCAGAATAGGTCTGGTGCCTATCTAGGTTATGGAACGGTATCATGTTAACATGTACTCTACACATTACCAAGATGTTCTATGGATTGGCTATTGTTGTTTTGGTCTTAAGCCGACATGGCATATCATTATAATATGGATTTATGTAATGATTTTATTGTAATATATTTTAGGTGGCCGACCTAATTGGTTTAGGCCTTACGGTTGGTATAAAATGATGTAAGATCTCATTTTAGATCATAGGATGGGAATTTGGTTTATGTATTCGTAATCTTGAAATTCAATATCATATGTGAAGGAGATTTGGTCGATCATAGGTGATCAAATTGGGATTAAGGAAGAGGTCAAAGGCCTCCGGTCTTGAGCTTAACCGAGACTATAATCAGGCATGATAGATGCTATCTTTGGCAGTTCACTATTTTGGATTGTTGTCCATTTATCTTGAGGTGGTTTTAGCCTCTCTGTAGTCAGTGAGACTCTTTTATAATGAGCAATATGCTCTAGGCAGTGTGCCTTCCTACATGTGTAGACCCCTCATTGTATCACATACTTTCTACAAAAGTATCATCTGACTGTGGGTAGAAAGGATGAATTTTGATCGGGGGGACCCTTTTTCCCTTTTTATTTCTAGCTACGCTTAGTGTATGATCCAAGTGTCATCTTGGTGTTGCTCCTGATGGCTCACCTTTTATGTTCAAAGTTTGAAAGAGCGTGGGGGTGCCAAGTGTCTTAATTTTGATGACTCGACATTCTATTGGACCCCACCCTACATCTTGTGAAGATAGGGACATATTGCATCTCTGCACTACCTGTATTATTTCTGTTTGTATGCCCTTTGGTGGATATCCCCAGAGCTTTCACGTGTTTTATATGGTGAGCTGTCCACCAGGCTGCGGTTCACATAAAATATTTTATGTTTGGGTAGGAATGAAGAGCGCCACGGTAGGGTGGAAGTAACAACCCCAGAAGTGATTTTGTTGGGTGTGTTCTTGCGAGATGCCATGGTAGTGTTTTCTATTTCAAAAGCGATTGCGCATGGCTGACGGATGCTTTGAGCTGTTAGCGGAGTTGAGGGCTCTATTTATGCTTTGGTTTTCCCTAGTTTAGGGGTTCAGAACTTTTAAAAAGAACAATTAAGTATCTTAGATAGAATTTTAGCCTTTCAACTATTGTTGTTTCTGAGGAAAGGATAATCAAACTATACCTACGACCTTTGTGATGCCTCTTTTCAGTATGCTTTGATAGTTTTATGTGCTTTCCTGTAATTCTCATGACTTTAGAGATATATATCTAATACTCTACTGATTAAACTATGTTTTGCACTTGTTATCTGGTGGATGTGTGGTTTATATTTCTTTATTTTTCAAAGGGATCTTGATTGTGTCTTAATTGTGGTTTTGTTCAAGTATATAGATTATTGAATGGGCTTTAAAACCATATGTTTTTGGGTTTTATATGTTGTTAATGCTTTTACAAAATGTTATGGCACATCGCCTCAATATTTTAGATTTTTCTTTAATTTCCTTCTCTCCCTTTTCCCCAACCACAAGGAAGAGCCGACTTCTTAAATCTGGAGGTCATTTAGTGAGTTTTGTGCAATAGGTCCCCCATCACTGAATTTCCCATAAGGTTGTCTGCTTTGGAAGTAAAATTTAGAGTCAACAGTTCTTTTTCTAGCATGCCCAGTGGGACCATATTTTGAATAAGCTCTGAGCTAGTTTATGAGTCACATGCCCTTTACCAAGAGTCAAACAACCATAAATCCCAGTTTACTCCTACCACCCCTGGTAAACATTCATTTGGCTGCATCTTCTTCTTCTCAGAGCTTACCTATCTTCCCCACAACTGCCCATATAGCAATCACACATGTTACTCCTAGAAATTTTGTGACATGGAATAATGGATGTCCTTTTATTCCCCCCAATCCACCTATAGTCGGGGGGCCAATCCTCGCAGCCACGCTGAAATTTATACCTAAGTTTACTAGAGAATCTCATAAGACTCCCGGGGAACATTTACAAGATATAGCCAATGTTTATATTGTCCACGGTATTACTGAGCAACATGTAGCCTTGAGATTTCTCTTAGCCTCTTTCAATGGAAGAGCTTTAGATTGGTTCAAATCCTTGGGCCCGAACACTATAGCAAATTGGGAATAGTTAGATGACCGCTTCTTTCAGAGGTTCTCTGATAAGGCCGATAGATCATCATTGATACACTAGTTGATCACAATAAAGAGGGCCCCTCAGGAAGCACTGATAGAATTCAATTTAAGATTCGAGAGAACCTAGTGAAGAATACCTCTATCTGCCCACTCTCTTGTGGATATGGCGTTCATCTTTTACTTGAAGGATTTCAACTCTGACATATCAGTGATGATCCAATCTGTAGGAGGCAATACCCTCCCACAAGCATTTGACATAGAATTCCAAGTAGAAAATGATTTGATCGACACCAGGAAGATTTCCCCTTGCCTCATCATGCTAGTTTTTTCTGAGATATCTCGCCAAACTCCTGAAGAGGCCGCTCCCAACACATCTACCCCATAATCTATGCATGTGTACCCTGACCCCCAACAAATGTATGTCCCTCCGCATTCATCTCTAGGAGTGGAATTTAGTGACATGAAGGACTTGTTGACATCCTTATCAAATGAAATTGTCAATCTAAAAAGAGCCCAAATCTCGCCCACTAGACCCCTTTTTCAGGAAAACTTCCAAGGAAATAAACCCCCATACCAGCATAATCAGCATGCAAATCACCATGCCAATAAATCTACCCAGTCGAACAGCCAAATAGTCCCAGTCCCTAATCCCTTGTAGACCATTTACCCCAACACCGGCAAGGAATTGGCAGTGGGTCAAAATAATCTAGTAGATGATACTAACTCTTAGTGTTTTCCATGCAATAACGCTCACACTCCAAGAAATTGTTCAAGAGGAAATTTATAGCAAAAGATTGTAGAGAAATGAAGTCTAGGTGTGACGTCAGATGAGTCTGTTTATGCATCCCCTAGTATGGATAATGCACCTCTCATCGCCCAAATGCAGGGTATGTCAATACAACAAGAAACAAAGATAGCCCCAGATCATGCATTATTCTATTGGATGGAGGATGAAGATGCAATGCTCACCAATGGCACAACTACTTGAAAGGAGGAAGTCCCCTTTGTGCAATCAGATTATAATCTCTGCTCTAAAAAGCGTTTCACCAGGGAGAATACGAACACATCAAGGAGAACGTTTGCAGATAAAGCTCCTGAGCAACTTGCAGTTGTCCCCACATACCCAAGGAACGAGTTTGTCCCCTATAAGCTGAGAGAGCCAAAAGTATCGGTGCCTACAATACTGGACATGGTGGAGTAGCTGAAGAAGGCTCCAACCAATGTATCTTTGTGGGATCTCCTTAGAATCCCAAAGCAAAAGAATTGGCTGAAAGAGGCCTTGTCCAATGTTGGGAGAAGTGCAAACGGAAACGCCGCCAAAGCTCTATAGATCAATGAAAGGGAATTCCAACCCACTATGGACAAATCATGCTCTCTAACTATGTTAACCAACAAGACAATGCCTCCCAAGTCTCAAAGGGAAGGTAAGCCCAAATCGAAGCAATTCTATCTGACCCTTATAGTCGGGGATAAACTCTTGCATAATTCTATGATAGATTCTAGATCTAGCACCACTTTCATGCCTAGACAGATCGCCGAGGTCTTGAATATCAAGTACGAGCCTTTAAGTAGATGAGTCATGCAATTAGACAGAAATAAAGTCCAGACCATAGGCCTTATCAAAAGTCTCCCACTAACATTGTTCGCACGTCCTAGTGTTATCGTGTCCCAAGAATTAGTGGTCATTGACATCCCACCTATTTTCGGGCTCTGCCTTTCCCAAGATTTTACTGCCAAAATAAGAGGCTACCTACCCTTAGATTGGTCCCACCTCATCATCCGCACTCAGCGTAGTGAAAAACTCAAAATTATTTCAAAGCCCCTTCATGCCGAACACATATTAGACTAGGCCATGATTAATTTTGAACCCACTCATACTTGTATCTCAAATGAAGAAAGGAAAGTCGTAGAGCTCCTAGAGGATGAAGAAATGACTGAGGAGATCCCACCAAATCAAGAGGTTTTACTAAATGAATTCATAGACTCTGATCCATTCTCCAACTACCATGCCACCGACCTAGGTACCTACTACATTTTTGATAAAAACCAGGTCATCCCAAAGGTTACCAAAGAACCATTCTTGTCATCTGCACTCTGGAACCTACACTTTGATAGTGTGAGATGCAAAGTAGGTTCCGGAGCTGGGATTTGCCTCACTTCACCTTCAAGCAAATGAACCTTGAAGTCTTTCTATCTACAATTTGCATGTTTGAACATTGAAGTAGAGTACGAAGGGCTGATCCTAGGTCTGAGCTTGGCGGAGAGAATGGGTATTAAGCAATTGAGAGTCTTGGGTAACTCTAAACTGGTAGTACACCAAGTTTGAGGAACTTCTAGAGCCAAACATGTCCGCATGATATCCTACCACACCAGAACATGGGATTTAATTGAAATCTTTGATGATTTCAATATTCAGAGCATCCCCCAAAAAATAAATGCTGCTGCTAATCAGATGGCTACAATCAGATCACAATTCAACCCTGCCGTGGATGTGCTCACCAATTCCCAAGCAGTCTGTGTGGTCTTCCAGCTGGCTATTCCTAACAACTACATCCATTGGCTAGTCTTCAAAAGTGATGAGCAGATTGCGTTGTTCATTCAAAACTCAAGGGAGTTTGCAGATCAGCTGCAACCTAAGGTGAAGGAGGCTTACGGAGACCAAATCCTCCAGCTAAGATCCAATAAGCTTCCTAATGGTCTGATCACCCTGGAGAATTTTTTCGACCATGATGACACCAAAAATGATAGACGAAAGCTTACGACTGATAAAGGAGATTATACCAAAATGTCAGTAGGAGATGGGTGAGTGCTCAAAGTAGGAAAAGATGTTTCTCCAAAAGATAGAAGATGCTTGACCTAGTATTGTGATGAATACTTGGGTGTCCTGGCATGGTCCTATGAAGAATTGAAAGGTTATGACCCCAGCATCATTCAACATACCATCGAACTCACTGATGGAGCTAAGCCAGTCTGATAGAAGAAAAGACCGGTCAACCCAAAAATTGAGTGCCTCATGGCCCAGGAGCTAAGGAAGCTGATTGAATCAAAGATCATTTTCCCCATTAAGCATAGTACATGGGTGTCTAATTTGGTGCTCGTGAGGAAAAAGAATGGAGACATCCAACTTTGTGTGGATTTCAGAGACTTAAACCAAGCATCTCTCAAAGATCAATACCCCTTGCCGTCAATGGAACAATTACTGAGCATATTGACCAGATCAAAAATGTTCTCAATGCTTGATTGTTTCTCAGGTTATAATCAAGTCTTGGTGAAGCCAGAGGACCAACACAAGACGACTTTCACAACCAAGTGGGGAACATTCACCTACCAAAAAATGCCTTTCGGGTTGTCAAATGTTGGTGCAACTTTCCAAAGAGCTATGGATTTGGCTTTTAAAGAGCTCATCAACAAAATCATCCTTATATACTTGGATGATTTAACAATGTTTTCTAAACACTGAGAAGATAATTTCGATCACCTCGAGCTGGTTTTCCAAAAGTGCCTCGAGTTTGGGATCTCTTTGAACCCAAAGAAGTGTATCTTTAGCATCCCTCAAGGTAAGCTACTAGGACATATAGTGTCCAAGGAAGGCGTCTCCATCGACACTGACCGAGTAAAAGCAATAAAAGAGATTCCCCTTTGGGTCAATAAAAAGGGAGTCCAGTCTTTCTTAGGAAAGGTCAACTTTGTTAGCCATTTTATTTCTGATTTTGCGGGAATGATAAGGCCCATCACCTTGATGCTCAAGAAGGAGACCCATTTCAAATGGACTTCTGAAGCTAAATAAGCCTTCAACAAAATCAAAGATGCCATCTATTTAGCCCTCATGTTATCTAACCCGGATATGTCAAAATAATTCATAATGTATGTTTTTTCTAGTCATTATAGCATTGCTATGGTCCTGACCTAGAAAGACGCAAAAAAGAGGAGTGAGCATCCTATAGCCTTCCATTCAAAAACTCTCAAGGAATACGAGGCTAAATATAACTTTGTCAAAAAGCAAGCTCTAGCCATAGTCAAGGGCCTGAAAAAATTTAGGCACTTCATTGCCTGCAACAAGACTACCGTGTATGTGGCTCATCCTGCGGTCTGGGAATACATCATGGAAGGTGACATCACCAAAAAGAGGGATAAATGGATCACTAAGATCCTAGAATATAATGTTGATGTCAGGCCAACCAAAATAATTCATGGCAAAGGTTTGTGTGAATATATAGTTGAGGAATGCGAACCACGAGAAGGCGAGGTGGCCACAGAGGAAGTCGTGACGGTTTCCTTCAAGCTCCCAAATACAAGTTGGATGGAGGCCCGAAAGCATTTCATGAAGATGGGAAATTTTCCCAAAGACATCCCTCCTGAAAAGAAGAGGTTCTATAGATTTCATAACAACAGCTTTCGCTTGGTAGATGGCGTACTTTTCAAAAGGAATTTTGATGGGGTCCTGCTCCGTTGCATAGATCAATGCCAAGCTAATAAGATCCTACATGAATTCCACTATGGATCATCGGGAGGTCACTTCTCGCCACAAACAACTATCATCAAAATCACTCGTGCTGGATATTTTTGGCCTTCCATGTTCAAATACGTGCACGCTTTGGTGAGAGAATGGAAGGAGTGCTAGTATTACACTGGTAGGAGTAAAAAGTTAGCAATGTCGCTCAGAGCCATAATGGTGGAAGAGCCTTTTGCCCAATGGGGACTCGAATTTATAGGAATGATCAACCCCCCGAGCTTGATTGGACATAAGTGGATCCTAACCGCTATTGATTACTTCACCAGATGGTCTGAAGCCTTCCCCTTAAAGAATTCATCAGAAAGTGAGGTTCTAACATTCCTAAAAGATCTGGCATGCCAATATGGTCCACCAAAGAACATTATATCAGACAATGTGCGTGCCTTCACCGGCTCATGAGTCACCCAATTTTACCTCAGCAAAGGTATCTATCTCAAAACCTCCTCTAACTACTACCCACAAGGGAATGGGCTCGTTGAGTCCACTAATAAGAATCTTATTAGACTCATCAATAGGATAGGCTCAGAGTACAAGAGGGAATGGCACCACCACTTGAAGAGCGCATTGTGGGATGACTGGATAATACCCAATCAAGTTTTGAAAAACTACCCATACAAGTTGGTCTATGGTAAGGACGTAGTGTTTCCCATCTCCTTAGAAATTCTAGTCGTACAGTTACTCAAGTCTATCGAAGTAGAAGAAAATGGTCCCATGGACGTGAGGTTGGTAGAGATTATGTAACTAGAAGAAGCTAGAGAAACAACTTTCTCATCTCTCAAGAATCAACAACAAATCAACAAGAGTTGGTTTGATAGCAAAAAGAGTTCTGATCCATTTTTCAGACAAGGTGACCTTGTACTGAAATATAATGAAAGAGCGGCCAAGCCCAGGAAAGATGCTAAATTTGATGGCTTGTGGGAGGGGCCTTTCCGCATCATAAATTGCAAGGGTTTCAATTCATTCAACCTCAAGGATATGCAGGGAGACTCTCTCCAGATCCTGGTCAATGGGTTCCACCTCAAACCGTTTCATTAAGTTTTTCATCTCTTAATGTATATAATGTAAATAGTGCTTTTGCGTGCTTTATTTATTTAAATTATTCTCAGTCTTTTTCCAAGCAAAGCAATTGAAATCACAAAATATGCCATGTTTAAACAAAAGGAAAAAACTATCATATTATGGATATTTTGTTTTTCTTTTACAATTCATAGGCGGACCTCCAGTCCTTTTTTACAAAAAGAAATAAGATGAAGCACCCGCTGAGCTGCCACTTTCTCACTGATCATCCCCATCTTCATCATCCTCCATCTCAAAATCTGGGTCCTCACTATTATCTGGAGTGTCCTCTCCCTCTGACCACTCATGGCCAAAATATTCACCAAGCACCCTAGCCATGGAGATAACAAACATATTTGGTTGTATGTGTGGCGTCAAGACCCATGGAAAGATGTAGTCCCTGAAATTAGAGTACCATTCAATACCATCCGGGACAGGAATTATCATGTGGACTCATAGGAGGAACTCTGCAACAAGCTCCACACGAAACTGATGGGAGGATAGTGTCATCATCCTCAGATCGCTAATAAGTGGGTGCCAAGTTACCTCATCAATAGAAGTAATAAAGTGCCTCAGATCAGACATTGGGGGAAAGCCCTTGAAGGGGACATGGTATGCCACCACATCTTCCTGCCCTCCCAGATAGTCCTAGGAAAAGAGTGCCTTGGTGAGCTTCGAGGCCAACAACCCAGTCAACCTGAAATCTAGTAGTGAGGCCACAAAGTGTGAACATATGTCTGTGTTTAAATGGTACCGGTCTACATTGTCAATAAAATATTCGCCAAGCACCCATTTGAGAGCGGGAATTATCAGAGGGTTCTTCTGCCTTGTCATCATTTACAGCCTCCGGTCAGAAATGTTCCCAAGGAAAGCGACCTTCACTTTGCTATTGATGAATCTAAGAGGAGTATCCATCTTCTGAAGAAACTCCATCGTTGAGGCTAACACTGTGCAAAATAATGTCTAAAGAGATGTATTTATAATGAATTTCAGCTCAAGGTGACAAGTGGTTGAGACACCAATACTCCCGAATTCCAACACTCCTGTCATTCTTAATTAATTTGCACAAGAAAATTAGATTTGATTCAGAGTTGGCGATATCCTACCTGGTACCTCAAAGTAGGAGTTGATGCTAACAAATGCCACGCATACGTGTAGGTACATTGTGTTTTAAATCAACTTCCGCAGGACTATCTTAGCTTGTGCGAGCCCTGTTGTCAGCTGATTTTCTTAAGGAGGAGATCCATCTGGACAAGTTTTTCATCTTAAGTGAAGTGCTCTCTTGGAAAGAAAAAATGATGACACTCTTTCTCATCAGAGTTAATTACAACCGCAAAGTGAGTTGGCATATGTGTAAATGGACACTTGCTATTAAGATCTCCTTTCACAAAGATCTAAGCATACAACACATTAAAGGAATGAGGTTGCCTGATTTTCATCTTGTTGCTCTTTTTGTAACCTAAGTGTTCAGTGTTCTTTCGAGATTTGAAAGGTTGGTGGAGAAAAGCTCTTAAGAAAAAATGGAAGCCGAAGCTACATCCTCGGGCTCTACTCAAGGGGGACTGTGGCTAGATATTTTTGGGGAGCTCTCTTACTCATCACATGCTATTCCCCCAAGGCGGAATACCCAAAAACCAAAGTAAAGACAAAGATGGTCACTTGCAATGCTTCCGTTGTGCTAGATTCTTTCAAGAACATCTTCGAGCTTGAAATTCACAAGCAGCCCAAGAACCTCAGGGAGGCTTCATGCAGTAGAATGCTCCACCACAAGGTAGAACCACAATCAATGGCAGTTCAGTTTTGGAATAGTGACATGCCTCAATTTGTTGTCCCTTTGGTTCCACATTGTCTAGAGCTTGTAGCGGTCTGCACCAACGGGTTTGACTTCGCCTCCTGTTCAATCAACGACTCATTTTTTAGAGTAGTAATCTCCCCAGAAGCCATAAGGGCTATGATGTACTATCCTATTTTTGAAGGGACAAAATTTTTCTCTGAGACTGTCATGGAAGAATTCTGGATTACCAGAAGGGATGCCTTATCTTTTTGCCACAGTATGCTCAAATGGAGTCTATCTTTTGGGCTCCCAAAGTTCCCATTGCCCTTCAGCGACCTAAAACATGAGGACCTCAAAGATATCTCCTCTACTCTTGCCTAGTTATGCTATCATGAGAATGATCTAGACATCATGACCACGATGATGGGATTTCTTTTCAAGTGCAGAAAACAAAGGGAGTCTTCCATTTCGACTTCTCAATTTTTATAAATAAAGCCATGGTGAAGCAATTGTCAGAGTTTCAATAGTTACGATGGTTTAGATTTACCTCGGTCTTGGTTCATTTTCTCTTGCACCAGAATGAGGCCTTTTTCAGCCAACACATGCAGTTGGCTACTTGTGATGAGTCAGGAAACAAGATGCCGGTGTCAGCTTGGACACCCCTATTACTAGCTTCTTTTGATGCATAATATTTTTTTGACTATTTCTTGACTCTTGTGCTTAAAGATTTTGGTTCAATCCCTAATGAACCATTGGCCTGTTTCTCTCAGGTCCAGTTGATCAGGATGCAAAATGAGCGCCCTCCCTGCAACTGGTTTATAAGCAGTAATTTTTGTTTCGTCCGAGTGCATGGTTTCTTCAAGGAACCATTCTGCTTACCCATCTATGTGACTAAGAGAACCCTTTCTCTAGAGATCGCATGATAATTGGCAAGGATTGAGAGGGCCATCGGGTCAAGAAAGTAGGATACCTCTATCACTGAGGACCACAAGACAATTGGTCCAATCACTCTAGTTCAGAGGAATGTCATAGAAGAGGTCCTGAAATCTAAGCTAGTACAACTTGGGTTAGTAGTGATTGATGATTCCTAGAGCTATGACCCAAATGGTTGCCTCAGTGGGAGGGGAAATGCAGTATAGCATGAGCCGGGAAGCTTATGGGAGGGGCGCACAAATCCTCAGGCTGATGACCCAAATTTGTATGTGGGTCTCAATGATTTTCCTGTCCTCAAGCGTCCCCCATGGTTGAGATTTTATTTAGTCATGTAGAGGTATATTCTCACGAAGCCTATTCCTCGGGTGATGCTAGAAGCCATGACTTCGGATTCCTGGCCCAAAAAGAAGAGGGAGGATTTTTGGATCTATTGGTAGGAGGTGAGTCAGCCTAGACCTAATATCAGGAATGCCCCCTTGGACAAGTGTTTCAAGCTAGAATAGCATCAGCACAATAAATCTGATCAAGAGACAGGTGAGAGTTCCTCACATGGGGAATCATCTCCCAAGGTGGCCCAGCAGCAGAACGTCGAGGTTATAAGTATTGAAGAGCAAGATCCAGAGCCACATATTCTCTTGTGTCTAGCCAGTTCCGCTTGCAGGCTCCGTTCCACAACTGGTAAAAGGCAAGCTGAGAAGCAGGCGCGTGACTCCCCTCCTAGAAAAAAGCAGTATCTAAGTTTTGCAAAGAAGAGTTCATCTCCTCAAGCCCCAAGGGTCCCCTCGGATCCTCAACCATTGGTGACTTCCACGATTCAGGTAAGCCCTTCTTTGCCTTTTTCTTCTGCTCAAGATGTTTCCTCTGTCGTCCCTCTTGTCACAATACAAACTCATATTCCCATTGCCCTTACATTAGCATCCACCGGGACACCGGTAGAAATCAAAAATGCATTTCCGTAGGCCTCCATTCCTTTCCCAGCCCCCACTTTTATCCCCGCTGCTTTTTCCACGCAGATGTTCGAAGAAACCTCAGTTTCACATAGGCTTGGTTTTGGAGAGTCCACTCCCCCAATTATTGGGGTAGCATCCACCCATCCTTTTCCTTCAGGAGCCTCTCCCTTCATCCCATTGTTTTCTCCAACAACCCTTGCACATCCTATTCAAATGGATTTTGGTGGGCCCATTTGCCAGTTTCGCTTTATGGTTTCCCCTGGCGCAGCATTTGTAGGCCAGGTTATTGCCAACCTAGATGATTTCTAGTAGCAAGTTGCCTATTCCAAGACTGCCTGCATTAACAGAACAGGGAAAGGAAAAGAAAAGGAAGGTGCCCAGCTTGCCTGTCCACACCTGTAGACACATTTTAGTGAAGAGAAATATTGTCTCTTCTTTGCAAACCTGTTCCCCAAGGTTGATAAATCAAAATCTCAAATGAGACCCAATGATTACACTTTGCATGCTATCGGCGTCAACCTTTTAAATGCTACAACATCTAACAAGGTTGAAATGATGGAAGAAATTTCAAAGGCTATGTCTTCAGATTTCATCAAAAAGAGTCGTCGCCTATAGAAAATTCAAGTAGAGAATGCTAATCTCTGAGAATCCCTGACCGAACAGAGAAAATAAGACAAAGCTCAGAGCGTAAAAATCAATCGCCTGCAAGGTTTGCTGACATAGGCTAATACAAAAAGAGGAAAGTTGTAGTTCGCCCTTAATAATGGGAGTTATCAGTTGAAGGGCTAGGAAACGACAAGAAATGTAGCCTTAAAATAATTGCAGGAGAAAGACCTGGAGATATAGCAGCTAAGAGCAACTTCTAGAGATGCCACCCAAGTGCAAGCACATCTACACGAAGAAGTTCGTCTAAAGGATGAGTATGCCTGATAGCTGAGTGATGCACAGGTTATGCTTTCAGAGGAGAAAGTGAGATTAGAAGCAGAGTTGCGTGAAAGGGAGAATAGTCTAGAGCAGGCTGAGAGGAAATTTCTAGATACAAAGGTTTCTTTGCAATAGGAGTGGGAGCATACATCGCAGCTCCAACAAGTTGTGCAGGATGGAAGCGCTAGGATCCTCGCTCTAGAAAGCCAGGTGATCATTGAGCAAGATAGGTGCAAGGAGTTGCAACACAAAGTAACTACAAAGAGAAAGGAAGTCTCACGGATGCTGAGTATTCCTCCCCCTGTGCAGGTTTCTCAGGAATTTTCAAAAAAATTGGTGGAATTGTACATTTCCCATTGGGAAAGAATTAAGCAATGCAGCCCCTCATTGCAGCCTGTGCTAGGGTTCATTCAAGAAGCGCAATCTCTGTGCTGAGGTGGGAGCCCTTGTCAACAACTCTATGGTCATCCTTGGTCCCAAGATCCCCATGGCTCAGGACTTAATCCAAATGTTGTATGCAACCCAAGATGAAGAATTGAGAGAAAAGGGCATAGTAGACTGCCATTGTAAAGTGATTATGCATGTATCAGTGGTGCTTGAGCCATTGTAGATCTTCATCCAAGATATCAAGCAACGTATAGAGAGGTTCATTTCATTAGGCATGCCTTCTCTGTTCCCTGCGAATGGTTCTGTACTAGGAGTTGAGAAAGTATTAAATTAGGTCTAGCATTTAAAATGGGATAGGACTTTCATCCAATGCCTGAATGACCCTATCTCATCGGAAGAGGTTGAACATCTCCTACATCTCCTAGCTCAGCTTTACGTGCTCTTGAAATTGGTCCATGATGAATCGATAGGCTTGCCTTTTGATGAAATAATCTGTTTGGATCAACATTATCAGAATCTTGAAACACAAGTATTGCCCTCCGAGGGAGATTGGTCCTCATTGCAACTAGTTTTTGATCTGCTTCGCCCTATCCTGACATGAAGTTTGATCTCCGAACCAACAATTTTGAGTTTGTGTATTCTGTAGGAAGAATTCCCCCTTTTAGTCACCAAGAAATATTAACATTATTTCAAGTTTAAGTCTGAAGACCGAATTTTGATCGGGGGGACCTTTTTTCCCTTTTTCTTTCCAGTTGTGCTCAACATACGAACCAAGTGACATCTTGGCATTGCTCCTGACGACCTGCTTTTTATGTTCAAAGTTTGAAGGATCACGGGGGTGCCAAGTGGCTCAGTTTTGATGACTCGACATTTTGTTGGACCCCACCCTACATCTTGCGAAGATAGGGACAGATGGCGTCTCCGCATTGCCTATATTATTTTTGTTTATATGCTCTTTGGCGGATGTCCCTAGAGCTATAACATGTTTTCAATGGTGAGATGTCCGCTAGGCTGTGGTTCACATAAAATATTTTCTATTCAAGCAGGAATGAAGAGCGCCACAGTAGGGTGGAAGTAACAACCCCGGAAGTGGTTTTGCTGGGTGTCTTCTTGCGAGATGCCACGGTAGTGTTTTCTATTTCATAAGTGGTTGCACATGGCTGGCGGATGCTTTGAGCTGTTAGTGAAGCTTAGGGCTTTGTTTATGCTTTGGTTTTCCCTATTTTAGGGGTTCAGAACTTTTAAAAAGAACAATTAATTATCTTAGATAGAATTTTAGCCTTTCAACTATTGTTGTTTCTAAGGAAAGGATAATCAAACCATGCCTACTACCTTTGTGATGCCTCTTTTCAGTATGCTTTGATAGTTTTATGTGCTTTCCTGTAATTCTGATTACTTTAGAGATATATATCTAAAATTCTGTTGATTAAACTATGTTTTGCACTTGTTATCCGGTGCATGCATGATTTATATTTCTTTATGTTTCAAAGGGATCTTGATTGTGTCTTAATTGTGGTTATGTTCAAGTATATAGATTATTGAATGGGCTTTAAAATCGTATGTTTCTGGGTTTTATATGCTGTTAATGCTTTTACAAAATGTTTTGGTGCATTGCCTCAGTAGTTTAGATCATTTTTCTTTAAGTTCCTTCTCTCCCTTTTCCCTAACCACAAGGAAGAGCCAGATTCTTAAATCCAGAGGTCATTCAGTGAGTTTTGCGCAATAGGTCTCCCTTCACTGAATTTCCCATAAGGTTGTCTGCTTTCAAAGTAAAATTTAGAGTTGATAGGTAGGCTTCCCACCATGGTTTTTCCCTTTCTGGTTTTTCCACATACAAATCATGGTGTTATGTGGTATGGTTGCTTTGCATTGATCATCTGTTTAATTATTAAGTTGTATTGTTTACCAGTATCTATTTCTGCTTTACCGGTACTTAATTTGGTTAAAGGTTATTAAGTGGACTAATTGATATAATTTGTTAACAATTTATTCACCCCCTCTCAGTTGTTCACCGGTTATCCTAACAATTGGTATCAAAGCTTTGGTCCTCTTTTGCAGAAGCTTAACTACTTGATGTAGATCCTATGGCAGCTAACACTTCAAATCCACCAACAACAATTTTCAGAAGAGAAATCCCTAAGCTTGATGGAACAAATCATGGGATATGGAAAATTCGAATGGAGACTCATCTTAGATGTCTTGGCAAGGATATTTGGGAGATCACTGAGAAAGGATACACACCTTATGATCCGACATCTAGAAATCCCACTCCTACAGTCTTGGACAAGAATATTGAAAATGATTGCAGATGTAGAGAAACCCTCTTTTGTGCACTTACTAATAAATAGATCATATGATTGACTAATAAATCATTGACAAAGGTTATGTGGGACAAATTGAAAACTCTGAATGAAGGTGATCCTATTGTCAAAATTGCTAAACTTGATGGTTACCGAGTAAGATATGAAAACTTGAAAATGAAAGATAATGAAAGAATTGTTGTGTTTATGGAAAGAGTAAATGAGATTGTTATGGAAATTCAATGTTGTGGAGGATTTCTGAATGAAGATGAAATACTTTCCAAAGTCTTGAGAGCCCTTCCATCAACTTACAAGATGAAGGCAACTGCAATTAATGAGTTGAGGACAATGGCTAACTCTTCAGTTAACAAAGACATTCTAATTGGGAAATTATCTGCTTTTGAGATTGAAGAATTTGGATCTTCTAGAGCTGTAAAGTCTGAACCTGCTTTTCATGCATCATCATCATCATCCACTAGCAAAAGTGATTGGAAAGTCCTATATGCAAAAGAATTGGAAGATGTGAGGAAAGAAGATAAAGAATTTGAGCAACTTGAAGCCTTATTTTCTAGAAGAGTACCTAAAGGTCCGACCGGAAGTAAGTATGAAGGAAAACAACCTTTTAATGTTTTGCATGTAATAAGATTGGTCATTTTGCATCTAGATGTCCTGAAAGAAATGCTAGGTTTGAGGAAAGAGTTAAGAAATAATTTAAGCCTAACCAAAAAATATATAGATTCAAGAAAAATAAACAATGCTACATAGCAAATGAGGAAGGAGTAAGTGATGACTCTGGAGATGAATCGATAGAAGACTCTGCTAGTGGATCTAACAATGGAAAGGAATGGGTTTTCTATTCTTTAAAGGAAGATGAACTGGAACCGGCTATCATAAATGAAGAAAAGGCCTTTGCAAAAAAAATTGAAGATAATGATGAATGGGAAATTGATAGTGGATGCTCACGTCATATGGCTGGAGATAAGAGAAAATTTATTTCCCTGCAAGAATACAATGGCAGTCAAGTCAGATTTGGAGATGACAAAGCATGTATGATCAAAGGTAGAGGTATTATTTCTCTGGATGGAAAGAATAATACTGATAATGTTTATTATGTAGATGGTTTAAAGCATAATCTTTTGAGTGTTGGTCAATTGGTGGAAAAGGGTTTCCCACTTTAGTTTAAAGATAGAAAATGCAAAATCATTAACAAGACTGGTTTGGAGATTGCAACCAGTACTCAGATTGGAGGTACCATGTTTCACTTGAACACTGGTAATAAGACATGTTTGATTGCTCATATTGATGAGAGTTGGTTATGGCATAAGAGGTTGTGTCATGTTAATTTTGATTGTATTGTTAAGATCAGTTCAACTAAGGTAGTTAGAGATACACCTAAGAGTATGAAGCCTCATAATCTAGTATGTAAGGAATATCAATTGGGAAAGCAAGTTAGAACTTCTTTTAAGAGCATACATGATAAATCTAATGATGTACTTGATTTGATTAACACTAGCTTATGTGGTCCAACAAGGACTATAATCTCTCAAGGTGATAGGTATTTCATGTTGATTATTGATGACTATTCTAGAATGATGTGGGTGACTTTTCTAAGGGAGAAATATGAAGCCTTTGAGAAATTCAAGATATTTAAAGGAAAGGTGGAAACAAAAACTGGATTGAAAATCAAATGTCTAAGATCAGATCAAGGCAGTGAGTTCACTTCTCATGAATTTAATAGTTACTGTGAGACAAATGGAATTAGGAGACTGTTATCTACACCTCATACTCAACAAAATGGAGTAGTGGAAAGAAAGAACATAACCATTTTGGATACAACAAAATCTATGATGATGGAAGCCAAATTGCCTCACATCTACTAGAGAGAAGTAGTGAGTACAATAGTCTACACATTCAACATAGTTCACATCAAAGGTGAAACCGGTAAGACCCCTTATGAATTATGGTTTGGACATACACCTACTATTAAATATTTTAGAATTTTTGGAAGTAAATGATATATCAAAAGAGATGATTCAATTGGAAAGTTTGATCCTAGATGTGATGAAGGGATATTTCTTAATTATTCAATTCAAAGCAAAGAAAAGAATATAGATGTTATAACAAAAGATTGCAGAAAATTGTGGAGAGTGCTAATGTGAAAGTGGATGAGCAGTACAAAAATCAATCTATATCATATGGTAGAGAACTGACAATGCCTCAACCAGTACAGGAAACTCAGACTATTACACCGACACAATCAGAAAATTCAACTGTGACTAATGATCAAAGCAGTGAACCTGAAGTTCACAGGAGACCAAGATATGCAAGATTAAATCATTTTAAAGATCAAATAATTGGAGATAGGAACAAGAGAGTTATGACAAGAAGAAGAATAGAAAATGAAGAGTTGTGTCTTATTTTTCAAATTAAACTAGCATATGTTATTGAAGCTTGTAAGGATAAACATTGGTTAAGGGCTATGGAAGATGAATTAGATCAAATAGAGAAAATTGAGACTTGGACTTTAGTTCCCCGACCTAAAAATAAGAATGTTATTGGAACTAAATGGGTTTTTAGGAATAAAATGAATGAGGATGGTCAAGTTGTAAGAAACAAGGCTAGATTGGTTTGTAAAGGATATTTTCAAATGGAAGGAATTGATTATGGTGAGACATTTGCACTTGTAGCTAGAATTGAAGCTGTTAGACTATTTCTTTCCTATGCAACTTATAAGAACTATAAGGTTTATCAAATGGATGTTAAATGTGCATTTTTGAATGGTGAACTTGAGGAAGAAGTATACATTGAGCAACCTGACGTATTTTCACTAATAGATGATAAAGATATGGTTTGCAAATTGAAGAAAGCTTTATATGGATTGAATCAAGCTCCTAAAGCTTGGTATGCAAGGTTGGATAAATATATTTTGAAGCTTGGTTTTACTAAAGGCAGTGCTGATAGTAATTTATATTACAAGATCACTGATGATGATATTCTGATTATTGAAATATTTATTGATGATATCATTTTTGGAGGAGAAGATAAATTGTGCATGGAATTTGCTAACAATATGAAGAATGAATTTGAAATGTCCATGATTGGTGAGTTGAGATTTTTCTCAGGTTTGCAGATTACTCAAACTGACAAAGGCATTTTTATACATCAAACTAAGTATTTGAGGGAATTGTTGAAGAAGTTTGGTATGGATAATTCCAAATTGGTAAGTACTCCTATGGTGACAAGTGAGAAATTATCTATCAAGGATACTTCTACATCGGTAAATTCGACAAGGTATACGTCTATAATTGGTGGTTTGTTATATTTGACTTAGACTAGACCAAATATTATGAATGCAGTAAGTATTGTTTCAAGACATCAAAGTAATCCTAAAAAATAAAATATGGCTTATGGTATTCTAAAAATGATGATTTCACTTTATGTACATATACTGACTCACATTGGGCAGGAGATACTGATGACAGGAAGAGCACTTCTGGTGGAGCTTTCTTTCTTGGAAAGAAACCGGTTTCATGGATCAACAAAAAATAGTCATGCATTTCTTTATCTACTACAAAAGCTGAGTATGTTGCAGTAGCAACTAATTGCACTCAAGTCTTGTGGATGAAGCAAATGTTGAAGGATATCAAGGTAAATTGTAGTGAACTGGTAGTTATCTAATGTGATAACTCTGCAGCTATTGACATGTCTAAAAATTTGTTATTTCACTCTAATACTAAACATATATCAATAAAGTATAACTTTCTGAAGGACAAGGTAGAAGCAAAGGAAGTCAAATTGGTTTATGTGAACACTAAAGAACAAATCGCAGATATATTCACTAAATTGTTGTCTAAGGAATCATTTGAGTATTTGAGAGATAGGTTAGATGTTTTTGCCCCTCTAGCGGAGACTTGACTGATGCAGTTTATCATCAGTCTGGCATGCATTATCAAAGATATTATTCATTCCAAAACTGATGAGTGGTGCTACTACTCATGGGGAGTAGTCATCTTTGAGATTCAGAGGTTAACATTCTTGCTTTGATATTTGTGTCAGATTTATGGCATTGATGTCAAAGGGGGAGAGATAGTGATGTGAAAAATAAATTCAGATCTTTACAAAGATATCATTCACAGGGAGAGTGTTACTGATATTTAGAATATTGTTGGTTGTCTTCTACAGGGGGAGACTTGTTTGGCATTTCTTGGTACTTAGATGTTTTTCACATCTAGTGTTGCCATCAATGCTAAAGGGGGAGATTGTTGGCATTATGGATGAATTGATTATGTGTTGCATTGATGTTTTGTCATTGATGTCAATACTAGCTATTATGGTTGGTTACCGACAAATAGGTTTTGGTTACCGGTAGAAGATCTAGTGTTACCAACAGAAGAGACTATCTGTTGGACACTTCTAGCATGTTTGGATCAATGGAGTATGTTTTATTTTATGTGTTACATGTTTCTGGAGTATGTTTTGGTCAGTTGATATTGATTTGGTAATCAGATGCTATCATACACTCTAGTAAACCCTTACCGACATTGGTTTAAGGTTTAACCGACAAATCTTTCATTGAGAAATCTTGATAGGATGCATAAGTGGTGTTGGTGTGGCTTCTAGATGGATTTCAGGATGTTGAAGATGTTCTTTCATCGTGATTCAAACAACTTTAAGACATTGCTTTGGCGTGGTGGACCCATAATAGGTCTAGTGCCTATCTAGGTTATGAACCAATATCATGTTAATGTGTACTCTACACGTTACCAGGATGTTTTGGGATGTTCTATGGATTGGTTTTTGTTGTTTTGGTCTTAAGCCGACATGGCATATCATTGTAATATAGATTTATGTAATGATCTTATTGTAATATCTTTTAGGTGGCTGACCTAATTGGTTTAGGCCTTAGGGTTGGTATAAAATGATGTAAGATCTCATTGTTATGTAATATTTTTTTTATTATTGTAAGCCAACTTGGCAAATTGTAAAATGACTCTTATATATAAAGGAGATCATTGTAGACATTTGTAGAAGTGATGTAAAAAAAAAAAGAATTATTAGGCAGACCTAATGTGCGAAATATAGGTCAAGGGTATATGTAAAGAATAGAGCAGTAACCGGTACTGAATCTAGCATTGAAGATGCTATTGTAAAGCAGTACAAGTTATTGGATTAGTATAATCCTTATTGTAAGTTAGTGTGACTTCCCATTGAGCAGTGAGCTCTAGGCAGTTGGCCTTCCTGCATGTGCAGGCCCCTATTGTAAGTAATATTCTCTTATTGGCCAATGAGTGAATATTGTGGGTCACAAATCCCACCGAGGTTTTTCCCACACTAGGTTTCCTTGTTAAACATCTTGTGTTATGGTGTACTTTTCATGTGGATATTCTTGATTCTGTTTATTGCATTATTTCTTGCATATCGGTACATTGTTATATTATGTTCTGCATGTTTTAACTTAAGAAATTCTTATTACCGGTTAGATACTGATTCACCCCCCCCTCTCAGTATCTGTGGGACCCCTACCAATTGGTATCAGAGCTTGGTCCTCTATTTTCAGAAGCCTAACAGCTTGAGGAAGATCTTGACATCAATAAAGATGGAAAATCTGATGATGCAACTTGAAGGAGCTCTTACAGACTATGATGCAAAGAAATTGAAAAATATCAAATTAGAAGATGATTTAAGAGCTGCTCAGGATATCATTCAGGCACTTCAAGAAAATTTTACTGTTGCAAGAAATAAGAGAAGAGAACTTTGTGAAAAACTGCAAAATGAGAATGATGAGAAGGAATCACTTAATGATATGATAAGCAAGTTGAAACAAGAAATCATGACAACAAAAAATGAAATGTAGGATATGACTATGAGATTTTGCAAAGAGATTGAAGACAAGAAGAAGAATGAAGAAGAATTGACCATAAGACTAAGTGATGCAGCAAATGAGAACACAAGACTTAGCTATGAAAATGACATGTTAAAGACAGATCTGATGATACTTAGAATGACTCAAATGAACTGATGAGACAAAAAGAAATCTTGGAAAGAGAACTAGAAACTGCAAATCAAAACAAAGAAAAATTCAAGAAAAGCTCAGAGGAACTTGGTACCTTGCTGAAGAATCAAAAACCTAAAGGTGACACTTCTGGAATTGGCTTTGAAGTTGGTGAAAGCTCTGGTACTGCAAATACTCAAGATCACATCAAACCGGTAAGACAACCTAATGCTTATAAATTCAATGGAAAATGCTTTAACTGTAATAAGTATGGTCATAGAGAAAATGAATGTAGATCTAGGAATTATCAGAATATCAATACATCCACCGGTCAATGCTCAAAATGCAACAAAGTTGGTCACAACTCTGAAAACTGCAGAATGAATGTGAGATGTTATGTTTGTGGAAGATTTGGACACTTATCAAACCAATACAGAACACAAACCGACATAAGTTATGGGAAAGCTATTCAGAAGAATAATGTAACTTGTTATGCTTGTAACAAGATTGGGCATATTGCTCAATTTTGTAGAAGTAAAGGAACACCGGTAGACAACAAAAGTGCTAGCTTGAAAGGTAAAGAAAAAGTTGAAGAGGTTAAGCAAGAATTTTCAGAGCAATGGATTAGAAAAGTTGATCTAAATATTGGGAATACTTCTCCACCGGTAGAACCAACCAATGCTTCACCGGTAGGACAAAGTAATTCCTCACCGGCAAGATAGAGCAATGCTCCACCGGTAGGAAGTTCTTCATCTAATTGAAGAAAATTTCCTCAAGGGTTTGGCAATCAAATGAAATATGTGCTAATTATTCCCTCAGTTAGAGATAAAAGGTTGAAAATTACTTATTACCGGTAGACAATGTTAAGTGAATACTTAACCGACATGCAATTAATGTGGCAGATGGCAAAAAGATATTATAAAAATAAGGTTTTGGCTCCGTTTCATTTCACCGTGATTTCAAATTTTCAGAAGAGCGTGAAGATTCCGAGCTAAGGCATTTCGAGAAGGAAGCAAGCACACTCCAAGCAATCATCCATCCAAGGCAGTAAAAGGTATTTAATCATGGCATCCACCTCTGCAATTGAATACATAGCAAACCCTACTATTGTTGAAGTAATTAAAAGACCTAGGCTCGTATTTCAGTTAGTTCCCAAGATAGCAAAGAAGGATGATACCCTAGGTGCTTTTTCTCAAATCCCTAAAGGAGTTGTATATGCTGAAGACCCTAGAATGTACATCCACTGCAACATTGAAGAGTTAGGAGATGAGGAAATCAAAACCATGTATAAAATTGTGATATGTGATAACACTGACAATGTTAAAGATGAACACAAGATTATTGAAACCCTAGGATTTACAGAAATCCTTAGCATTCTTGAATTTCCTAAGGATGTGATTAGGATAGCTTTAAGCAGAGTTCATGGAGAATTTTTCTAGTTAGATGCAATCCATAAGATCACCAAGGAAGCTGTGAAAGTTGTCACAGGGTTACTGACCACCGGTAAGAGACCAGATAAAACCAAGAAGGTTCCAAATGACCTAGTTATAAAACTAACTGGTGCAACATTCGATAAGAGATCTCTAAGGGTTAATGATGTAAAAGATATCAATGTGAGATTCATCAGTATGATATTAGGTTATAAAGCCACTCATGCTAACAGACTTAACTCAGTTTCAAGTTTATGCATTAAGAGTGCTTATGATATGGTAACAGACAATGCAAAAATCGACATATGTGAATGGTTGAAGGATGAACTAATAGACAACCTTGGAAAAATAAAAAAGGACAAGAAAGGAACTTTCAGATTTGGAAATCTATTAGTATGCCTAATGCTACACATAACAAAACAGGTTCCCGATATAGGTTATAAAGAACTTGGATATGACATATCGGTAGGAAAGCAATTGACAAAACTGTTCAATAACATGGGTGAGAACAAGGAGAACAATATTCATGACTTTTTCCAAGCATTGAAGACCAAAATGAAGCAAAGAATAAGGTTATCCTAGAAAATAGTAGACAAATACAAAGAACATATATGCTTTGTTATTAAGAAAGATGAAATCTAGATGGAAGCAGTCATCCCAAGAACAATTTGGGTAACCGAGATGGGCTATGAAATAGATAACCACATAGTTGAAACATATGCTAAAGCACTTCTGGAAGCCCCCAATGAACCTAAGGAAGAAGTATTTGGTAGTACTGAGACCATAGAAAGCCAAATACAATCAAAGAAAATAGTAAAGAAGGTTGAGGCATTTGTAAGGAAAGGGTCCAGACAAGCAAAAACCATTAAGGAAGATCTATTGAAGAAAATCGACATAACAGAGGATGAGTTGGAAGCTCCACAACCTGAAACTCATCTATCACTGGTAGGTACTTCTTCGGAAGGTGACATGCCAACAACTTTTAAAAGAGTTGTTAGAAAAAGAGATCCCTCACCGGCAACCACTCCTTCACCTAGAAGAACAAGACAAAAGAAACAAGCAGTGAGATCTCCAGTTAGAAAGGCCACACCAAAGGAAAAGCTGACTCCAAAGAAAAAGAAAAGGACAAATAGTGACTTGACGCCTCTTGATGTACTGCTAAATGAAATCATAGAGGAAGGAAAACTGAAGAACATAGGGAAAATCTATGACACTCTAACTACTGATGAGAAAGAACAAGTTGAGAATAGTGTTATATTGCATATGGACATGTACAAGAAATATTTGATGGAAGTAGGAAATGAAATTCTTGATGACCTATTCAAAAGACTTGAGGCCAGAAGGCAAGCAGTGATAGAATTAGACAAGAAAATAAAAATTGAGAAGCTACTTGCTGTATATCCGGTAAACTCTCCAAAGGAAATTGATGATTTGATTGCTCAAACAAACCAGTCAGTATTCTCTACTGCACACCAGCATATTTCACTAATGGTAGGAAGAGTCAATGAAGTGATAGAGGAAACAAAAGATGGTTGGGATATATTCCTAGTTGACAAAGAAAACAAGAAGAGTACAGGAACCCTAAACCTATAAAGGTATATCAGAAAGATAGGGTCAAGGGGAAAGGCAAAGTTGGTGCACCACCAAGCATAAAAGTTAAAGACAACCTACCCCCACTAGTGAAAATAGTAACCACTGAAGATCAACCGGTAGCAGAAAGTATGGATGTATAGGATAGCAATCCTAATTCTGAAGTTCTATATACTGTAAATGTTGATACCCAAAAGATCAACATAATAGTGGATAAAGATACAACTAATAAGTCAGATGAGCCTCCGGTAGTAGGGGAAACAGAGAAACCAGCACAAGGTACAGAGAAAAAGGTAGAATCTGAGGCACAAACAGAGATGACACAACATATAGAGAAACCAATAGAGCTAAAGGCTCCAGAACAATAGGTACATAAGGAATCAGTGCCACCGATAACTTGTGAAGTAGGAAAACTAGTGCTAAAAGAAATGCAGACACAAACTAACCTACCAGAGGTAAATACAAGCATGGTTACTTCCATTAGTACTCAGATTGTTGGATCATCATCAACATTCAAGTCAACAAATGTGACTGAGGTATTACTTGACTCCATCAAGAAAATAACTGACTGTAGCTCACAGGCTTATAAAGCAATTGATGATTCCATACCAATTTTGAAGATAATAGCTCCCAACTGTAATATAGATAATAAAGATTCTTTAGGATAATTGGATACATTGTGTAAATACATATCAGAAAATATTGAGAAAATAAAGGAAGAATCAGTGAAGGATAAGGTAGAGAAAGAGAAACAAAAATTCTTTGATGAGGAAATAAAGAAGTGTAACAGAGATTTTGACACACTTCTATCAGAACTATGTAGTTTGTTAAAAGAATACAAAAATCTGTATAAAGATACATGTAAAACAAACTTTTTGACTGTAGATATTGACAAGAAAATAAGCAAGGCACAGGATGAGATAAATAAGCTTGCAGACAATTTTGTCAACTCACCGGATTCATTATCAATTTTTGAAGAGAAGATAGCAAATTTTGAGGAAGAATTGGTCAAATTGGAAAGAGAGAATAATAAACAAGGCAAAGCATTTGAGATCTAAACTAAGTCCAAGATTGGACTATTTAGCATCTCTGTGGAAATAAATTTATGAGGCATTAACACAGGGAAGCAAAACACCAGCAGAGCATTTGCAGCATCTCACCGGTACAGTAAAAAGAACTGAGACAACAATAAAAGATAGTAAGAAGTTTATGGATAGTATAAACTTAATTTTGGGAGATCTTTTTTAGATAATAACTACCCAGCTACAAGGTTGAGGATATGGATAGCTGAACCTACAAACTCTACTGACATCTTTACAACCTTTGTCATTGATGCCAAAGGGGGAGTAGTGGATGAGAAAATTCAAAACACAGGAATCATATGCTCAGGGAGAGCTCTCACATTTTTGGTAAACATTTTTGGTAACATTTTTGGATTACACATTTTTGGATACTTTTTGAAATTTCTCATGAGTGTTGCCATCAAAGCCAAAGGGGGAGATTGTTGGCATATGCACACTCCAATGAGACATTGTATGTGATTGAAGGTTTTGTCATTGATGGCAACCTTGCAATCCTATGGCACCGGCAAGACATTATACTGGTAAAGCATTACATAGGCAACCTTGCAATCCTATGGCACCGACAAGACATTTTATCGGCAAAGCATTACACCAACAAGATAGTGCACTGACATCAACATATCACTCTACACCAGCACTGGCACAGAAGAAAAGATGTATACCGGCACAGAGGCTAACAAGATTTTTGTTATGTAATATTTTGTTTATTATTGTAAGCTGACTTGGAAAATTGTAAAATGACTCTTATATATAAAGGAGATCATTGTAGACATTTGTAGAAGTGATGTAAAAAAAAAAAGAATTATTAGGTAGACCTAATGTGTGAAATATAGGTCAAGGGTATATGTAAAGAACAGAGCAGGAACCGGTACCGAATCTGGCATTGAAGATGCTATTGTAAAGCAGTACAAGTTATTGGATTAGTATAATCCTTATTGTAAGTCAGTGTGACTTCCCATTGAGTAGTGAGCTCTAGGCAGTTGGCCTTCCTGCATGTGCAGGCCCCTACTGTAAGTAATATTCTCTTATTGGCCAGTGAGTGAATATTGTGGGTCACAAATCCCACTGAGGTTTTTCCCACACCAGGTTTCCTCATTAAACATCTTGTGTTATGGTGTACTTTTCATGTGGATATTCTTGATTCTGTTTATTGCATTATTTCTTGCATACCCGTACACTATTATATTATGTTATGCATGTTTTAACTTAAGAAATTATTATTACCAGTTAGATACTGATTCACCCCCCCCCCCCCTCAGTATCTGTGGGACCCCTAACAGTCTTGAAAAGTAATATCATATGCAAAGGAGATTTGGTCGATCATAGGTGATAGAATTGGGATTAAGGAAGAGGTCAAAGGCCTCTGGTATTAAGCTTAACCGAGACTATAATCAGGCATGGTAGATGCTATCTTTGATAGTTCATTATTCTGGATTGTTGTCCATTTATCTTGAGGTGGTTTTAACATCTCTGTAGTTAGTGAGACTCTTTTGTAATGAGTAGTACGCTCTAGGCAGTGTGCCTTCCTGCATGTGCATGCCCCTCATTGTATCACATACTTTCTGCAGAAGTATCATTTGACTGTGGGTAGGCTTCCCACCATGGTTTTTCCCTTTCTGGGTTTTCCACATACAAATCATGGTGTTATGTGATATGGTTGCTTTGCATTGATTATCTATTTAATTTTTAAGTTGTATTTTTTACCAGTATCTTTTTTTGCTTTACCAATAGTTAATCTGGTTAAAGGTTATTAAGTGGATTAATTGATATAATCTGTTAACAACTGATTCACCCCCCCTCTTAGTCATTCACCAGTTATCCTAACAAGTTTTTGTTAGTTTTAGTTTTAATGAAAGGGTATACCCTTTCACTTTCAAATTGAATTCTCATCTATAAATGGAGAATCTTTTAGAACAAGTGGGGGAGATACCTCAAGTTTTATGATCTTATCAAGACAATTTTATACTACACTTATGCAGTTTGTTTTCTGGAAATATCAAAGTTGATGGATGATACATATTGAAATCAACTAGTTTGATTATTTATTTTCAATATAAATTTCAAGTGTTCTTCATTCTGAATGGTATATGCTTTTCAATTGTTTGATTAGTTCCATGTGATAAATCTATTTTATTATATTGTGTCAATGTTCTATCTTATGCTATTGTGATTGAGACTAATTTCCAGTTTGAAAGGTTGGTTGGCAAGTTTTAAATTGTCTTATTGGTCTTTCAGAGCAAAGTAGTTAAAATTCAATAAGACTAACTGCATTTTATATTTCAGTTACAATCCATATAGATGCTTTTAATGTGATGGTCTTGTTTTGAAAACAAGTTATTAAAACTGTCTCCATGGTTATATGTAGGATCTTTCAATTTGAAATAGTATGAAATTAGTAAGGGATGAGAGCATTGGTCTATTGTTGATCTGATATAATTAAATCAGGCATTTTTAGAAGCAATCTTCATCAAGGAATCATAACTTTAATTTATACAGGCACAACTTCATAAATATTTATAATTAAGCATTTCATAATTTTCAACAAGCAATAAATATAACCAAACAAAATTCAAGAATCATTTGCCTCCTCGAAGGGTCACTGGTTTTTTGAAAATTCGCTATAGAAAAGCCTTTAACCAGAATTCAAGAAGTTCATGTTTATCACCTAATTGAAATTGAAGATCATTAGAAAACTATTCAAATGCTATATTACATCCCACTTTAACTTAAATGAAATAACCAATAGAGAATTTCATCTCACCCTCTGAGCAAGCCATATCTGATCAAAGTTATCGTGCATATCTATAAATTCTTGAAGCCTATCATAATCTTCCTCTTTTACATAAATTTCATTCAAAGCCTCATTAACAGAAGCTACATTGTTGCTCTATACTACAACCATGTACAGCTTCATAAGACAGAGATGGCCAACATGGATAACAAATACAATAGAACAAAAGATACTCATGAAATTTTTCCAAACCAAATAGCTGCTAAAGAGATCATCTAGAAAAACTTAATACCCAAGTGAAAGACATCTTGGTAATCCTAAAAATAGTAAACAAATAAAAGAGTTGAGAGCCATACCTTATGCATGATGTCAACCACTTGTGTGTGGTATACCCTAAGGGAAAGGAAATTCAAGAGGTCATTAATAAGATCAAGGTGTTCTTGCAAATAAAAGTGTACAACTTTGTAGAACAATTCAACATTGGCCACTTTAACTACAACATCTTTGAATTGCATATGATCCCATGCCTCTGGAGAATGGTTCATGATAATAGTGGCAACATTATCATATTCATCATCTTGAATATATGAATATGTAAGTTCCTTCTAGTGTTGCTACTCATCACAAACATGGATATGAGTTCATCAAAGCAACCCCTATTTTGATAGTAATCACTGACCTCTTCCAAGTCATCCACCTAGAACAAAATATAAATGTCAAAACACAAAAAATATAAATTTCTCACCTTCACAATTACACATAACACTGCAGATGAACCTTCCCAGATTATCATGAAAAAAAAAACTTAAAAAACAAACCACTTACTTGTGGTGTTGTTGTTTGTGTTGGCTTTGTTGGACCCTGCAATTAAGATTCAATATACATTATTCAATAAGATTAACTGTGCAACATAATGAAATATTAAAAAGTATGTTATCTTATTGAGCTTCACTTGGTTTTGAGAATAGTTTAATATTCTCTACTTAACAGGGCCAACCACGTGAAGGTGAAAGCACATTTGGCCCCTTCCCCCCTAACATCACTCTAAATTCCTTGTTAACATCTAACATTCATTCATTGTTTCATCCATTAATAAAATATAACATTCATTCATTATCACATAACATTCAATAACACATAACATTCAATAACACATAACATTCATTAACACATAAAAAATAAATCATTATCAAATAATGTAGATTACAATCATTTTTTTTGAAGCTATGTAAAGTCTAAGTGGAGCATCATTTTCTTCATCATTTCCCCCCTCTTCATTTGTTCTGCCCTCTTCTCGTGATCTTGATGTATGCCTAGTCCTCTTCAGAGGATGAGGACACTAATGCAAAGGGGGGTCCTTTGCAATAACAAAGGAATGGGTTAAATTCAAATCATTTTTTATTTTTGTTACAAGTATTTTATTAGTTTAAAGAACATAATAGTGGTTCTCTTTACCTGATGGGGCCACATCATCTTCGAAATCATTTTGTCTAGCCTCAACCTCAACATGTTGAACACCCTCTAGATCCTCTAGAGTTGAAATATGAAAGGTTACATTAATCAATACACCAATTTCAATTAAATATGTTTAAAGGAATAACAGTGGTCCTCTTTACCTGACTAGGGAGCATCATGTTCCTACTATTGTCTACCCAGATCATGCTCCACTAGGTCACCACCAACTACATGCTCTAAAATATTAACAAAAAATGTTACATTAATTTCTACACCAAAGACAATTTAAGATGTTTATTTGTATTAATAATTACATAAAAAAAATTGAATAGCAAATGAATACCTCCACTACTGGGATGCACATCTGGACCTTCATGTGGAGGTTGTGTTCCATGATTATCAGGTTGCATTCCAATGTCATGCATATTGTTATAATTGCTTTCTTAATTAAAACAAATAAATTCACTTTGTGTTGGAACTTAACATCAAATAGATTATTGGTAAAGTATTCAATTTGAAATTATTTTCATATAGCTTATTTACCTATGTGACGGATGCACCAGAATCTCATGTTTTCCCACTCAATTCTTGTAGCCATTCAGCCACGACTGTATAGCCTTGCTGGTAGGTAATTCTCATGTCATCTTGTGTGGGCACTCTATTGAATTCAGAGCCCTACATTTTTTCTTTGTATCGTGAATTTTGCTTGTATTGTTTGATAAAAAAAAATTGTTTGCAATTTATAAATAATTTGATGCTATATTTCATTTACAGATACTTACAATTTGTGCGACAAGTTTCATATAACCACCAGAGCCAAGTCCATGTTGCTCATTCTTTTCTTGTCTTGCCTTGGTTTCCTTTGATGTGTCACTCAGTCTATGAAAAGTTTGAAATATGTTAAATTATATAAATATAAAGAGTAATTAGTACATAATTACATTCTTAATAGTATCACATACCTTTTGGTGTTTGGTGGTGTATTTCCTTTTTTCCTTTCAATTCTCTCCTTTGCATCCAAAATTAGGTCCTTCCACTCCCTCTCTGGAATCATGGGGGGATGCTCATACTTTACATTCTTCTCTAAATGTGTCATGTACTAGTCCCTCACATACTTTAGATATGTGTCAGCTTTTTCAAGGAGCTTGGTTTTGTCGAATGTGTCATTTCTGAATAAATCAACCATATGGTTTGTGAGTTCATCTTTTAACCTGTTTTCTTGGTCATTCCACCTTTTAAGCAAAAACAAACCTATTAGATTCAGAAATAAACTGAAGCTACCTTTAATATAGTTCAAGAAATGGATCAAAGGAAAACTATTCTAGAAATGATGTGAAATAAAAATAGTGGATTATGATGTTCCACCTTTAACATATGGTGGGCCCAAACATCTGCAATGCAATGTCATTAAGGTTTTTATTAAAAATATAATTTCCTGCAAAAAACTCATGGGATAATTAGTCCAAAATGATTGATCAATAACTAAATTACAATTACACTATATATAATAATAATTGTAAAGTACCTGGAACCCTTTGTATCTTCAAGGGAATCAATTCTTCATCGCTCACCACCAATATGGTTTGCAACGTTCCCGTACTAGCAATACAGGAAGATCCAGGAAATGATGGTATGTTATCACTAGTATTCGCCTCTAGCACATCCTCATGTGCATCTCCAACTGCAAAAAATGAATCCACTATGAAATGCCCCCAAGAATGAACACTTCAAGGGAAATAAACACATAACAAAAGAGAGAGAAAAAGAGGGATCTACCAATAGTGGATGGGTCAACATGATGAGCAGTAGAGGACGTCTGCATGCTGCCTTTCCACAGGAAGATTGGTAGCACCTGAAGAATTATACATTAAATATATGAAAACTGCAAGAATTGTAAACAAGGATGAACCTTGATCAAGAGTTATAAATAAATGTGAACCTTTATTAAGTGTTTGATGCTAATATTAATGATACAATGGTATGAAGGAGAATAAGGAAGGTAGGTGTTGATGCAGGACAAAGGTATGGAAATTTGTAACAAGAGGGCAGTGTAAGTGATAAACTAGTATAGTCCTTACAAAAGATAGTCCATGGAATCTATTTATTTAGATTGCTTCAATGTTCTATCTCATGTTGTCAAACTTCACATTGTCTTATTAGTCTTTGTAATGTCCCTACTTTGAAATATAATTTAATAATAGTAAATTAAAATACAAGTGATCAGATCAAATGAGAACTTCTAATTGTGCAACTAAATACTTTATTAACAATTTAATAAACTACTATTACAATCATATATACACACAAAAATTATTATTATTCATTCTAAAGAGAGAGAAATAGTATAGACAGAGAAAGGCATGTGTAAATAACACTAGCATTAAAAAACAAAGTTCACAAGTCCAAAGAAGGAGTAGTTTTAATGTATAGAACATGGTCATCACCTGCACTACCTGCAATACCCTAATCATGTCCACCAGGTTGATGATGACACATGAAATTATGTAAAAACAACATGTACATATTTTAGTTAGTGACATACAAGAGTATAAAATATAAACCATTATTGACTTTTGTTATAATTAAAGCTTTCATTACTGCTTACTTGCATGTTTTCTGCTACTTGCATCAATTGATTCACCCTATCTTTTATCTCATCAGTCTGAGGGGTCATGCATACCAAAGAAACAATCTCTTTATTAATTTTTATGATAGACATTTTTATCACTTCTACAGGGTTTGTGGAAATTGCGTAGTCCTCATCACTTAATATTGTGCTGAGGTGTTGATGTAAGGGAGGTTCCTTTCCCTTTCCCCAAACATCTGTCTATGACAAGAATATTATTAACACTATCAAAATTAATCCAAAACACTCAAGAAAATAACATAATAATGTAACAGTTTTCTTCTATCTAATTTGTACAATTACAATGAGGTTTACCTTCTCGGTAGAAATATCGAGACCTACATCCCTGTCTATGCTATGTGACAGATCCAAGTCGCCCTTGACAAAGAAAAAATCTAAACACGTTAGCGAATGAAACCAATAGACTTAGCAAAGAAACTTAATAATAAGATGGTATATTGGAGTCATTAATTGAAGGTTGGTTTAAATGGTATATAGTACGTACCACCCCCATGTTAGTAACTTTGTTTGTATCTATATGATTCAAATTGTAATCGATTAGCAGCTCATCCCTTGCACTTATTGATTTTATCACACATATGAATACACAATTTCCGTCGTGCGCCTCAAATATGCAATTGGGTTTCTTATTAGTTGACCCAAGTCACGTACTATTTATAAAACCTGCAATATTCCCTATTGCTTTTGGCCTTCCATCAATGTATACAACTACTCATTTACTTTGATCATTATCTTTTTGTTGTATATAATTTGTTGACAGTGCATACCTACACATACTTTTTTTATATCGAACAATCTGCATCCAATTTTTATAATTGTAACAAGGCATGACATACTCCATCAATTCAGCAACTTTGTTGTAATAGACCTTTATTCCATGCATGGAAAATAGGCCCAAACCATGTAACGACGAAGGTGCTATGTGATATATCCTCTTGTTAACATAAAAATCGGTGTTTATTGGAGGAAGTTCCTTGGGTACCCATTGTTTCTCTAGATGTTTGTACCTCAAGGGCACCTCAATGTCCCCTTTGGTATCATCATCATAAGAACATGACCCCCCTTGAGCAAGGAAAAATTTAATGCATTTATTGAATTTTCTTCTAATCTTTTGACCTCTAGTTGATCTCCCTATTTTAAACCTACTACATGTCTCACTTTTGTCGACTATTCCTACATTTCCCTCACTCGAAGAAGACACATCTGAAAAATACCTATTTGGTGGTACCTGCACTCCACTAAATGAGAGAGTTAGTTGGTAATGAGAGAGATATTTTGCAAATGAGGGTAATTTTGATGAAGAAGTCGGGCCTAAAGTTGACGTTGAGATTAAAAATTGAATAAGTCCAACTGGGGCCTCAAGTGTTGATAACAGTATTAGATTTGCTGCTAATGTCAAGGTTTGAAGAACTGAGGAAGTTTGTTTTCCTAGTAATTTTTTAAAAATAAACTATTTCTATAGGGTGTATTGACTTATACCCTTGTCGATCCATGAGACTGTGTAGGATCCTCGTCAAAGGGGTTCATGTTCCTGCATATGTAATTCAATTATCTTATGTTAGCTAAAAATTATATGGTACATATGTTGGTATTCTGGTATGGTTTTGTCATTTATGTTAACACCTACTAAGCACTTATCAACTCTGGCACTTTGGTGTATCAGCAACATTCACCAGCAAGCGACTTATGCACAGTCATCGGTATCTGGTACACCGACAGGATATAATGATCACCGACACTTGGAATGATATGGAAAACACTTGGTTATGTCAAATACATCATGTGGACACCTTGTCTTGGAGTTTTGTTTATTGGTATATTTGTATTTGCATATTTGCTATTACCGGCAAATAGGTCCAGGTTACACCGGTAGGTTTATCTTTTCTAGATCAGCATGGCACGCTATGAAGATGATTTATTATTGTTGTAAATGCATCAAGCCGACATGGTGAATCGATTATTGCATCGGGTATTAATTAATTTGTAAATTAACTTTATTATAATATCTTGTAGAGCCGACCTACTAAAATTGGTCCTAGGTTATGGTATAAATGTAAGATCTTACTTGTAAGATCAAGTGTGGAATGCGAAAAAGGATTGTGTGAAGGTATATGTGAGAATAAGTAGAGCTATACATGTAGACATCATTTGAAGATTGAAGGAGGTTTTTTGTGAAGACAATTAGAGCTACATTGGTACTGAATCCAGCATATGAAGATGCTATTTTGAGCAGTACATTCTTATTGGATTTAACCATCCAATTGTAGTAAGTGTGACTCTCATTTTGTGATTGAGCAGTGAGCTCTAGGCACTTGGCTTTTCTACATGTGCGGACCCCATTTGTATACACTTACTATCTACAGTAGTATCATCTGATTGTGGGTAAGGTTTCCCACTGTGGTTTTTCCCCTTACAGGGTTTCCACGTACAAATATTGGTGCTATGTGTTGTGGATGACTTTTTCCTTTTGTTTCATGCATTAATCCTTACCGGTATTGTAATTAACTATTAAAATTGTCTACCAACATATTAGACTGGTTTACCGGTATTAAGCATTAAGTTGGTTTAAGTTGTTTTTGGTTTGAATTGTTTGACAACTAATTCACCCCCCCCCCCCCTCCTCTCACTTGTCTCCAGGACCTAACAACATATACTAAAGATTACATAGTACACAACATGAACAATATGCAATCATCATTATCAATGTATATTTTTTTATTCCTTACCTTTACTTTATGTAGATTGTGCAGGATCCTCAACTAAAGGGTTGATGATGTCTATAGTCAATTACCTATTTACACCAAGGGTGGCAACATCACAAAAAATATATACATGAAATCAACACCAACAATTCAGAATCATAAGCATTACATTTGTAATTTGATAAACAATAAATACATATGTATCATGAGCATCATAAGCATCGCATATGTATCATCATATATTTAATTGAGCATCATAGGCATCACATATGTATCATCATAAATATGTAATCTATCACATATGTATCATAAATCACCATCCATCACATAGATAATAGACAATCCACATTCTATAAATAAACACAAAGTTCAAAAAATGTCAAATATATCATCATAAACATGTAATCCATCACATATGTATTTTAAATCACTATTCATCACATAGCTAATAAACAGTCCAAATTCCATAAATAAACACAAAGTTCAAAAAATGTCATACATTCCATTCATGTCATTGATCTTCTTCTTCATCCAACTCATCATCATCATCATCATCATCATCATCATCATCATCATCATCATCATCATCATCATCATCATCATCATCATCATCATCATCGTCATCGTCACCATCATCGTCATCATCATAGTCATCATCATCGTCATCGTCATCGTCATCGTCATCGTCATCGTCATCGTCATCGTCATCGTCATCGTCATCGTCATCATCATCGTCATCGTCATCGTCATCATCATCCCCACCATCACCATCACCATCACCATCACCATCATCAGAAGCAACAAAAACAACAACATCATCATCATCATCATCATCTTCTTCTACTTCTTTAGTATCTTCTTCTTCCATCTCATTATACATTATCGACCTTCCTCTTGGGTCATGTCTAACAACAAATGACCAACCTGATTTATGTGGAACCTCTGAGTAAAATACCAGCTCACATTGGCTTGGAAGAACACAAGGCTCATCCCCAACTGGCTCAAATGACCTTGTATTAACCATTGTAAATCCATTATCATGTTCAATAACAGTTCTATCAGGATCATTTTTATTCAATCGTAGCCTATACCATTTGATGATGAACAAAATTAATTTGAAGGAATTAAAGTCACACTCAAGTATATCATCCAAAATGCCATAGTATCTATTTTGAGACTCTTGAGGATTTATGTTGTTTCTAGATGAAATATTGGTCACCCCAAAGACTGCAGTTATCCCAGAATCACAAGTTTTTTTCATGTCATCCAACTTTTGGATGCGAAATTTATGACCATTACATCACATAACCTTGTGGTGTTTGACCTACAATATGTCTAACATGTTAAAATTATTGCATCGTGAGTTGATAAATATATGGGTGATTAATAAAATTATATGTAATTGTTTATCTCTTAAACCATATGTTAAATCAATTTCCCTTTGCGTAACATTGGAATCTCCATTACGATGATCTTCTTTAACCAATGAAGCCACACCTTCCCATGTTAATGTGCAACCAAAATGTTGACATCGTTCAATCTACATCGTCATCCAATCAAGATTGTTTGCAATATACAAATGTAGCGCATCCCACTCCTGACCAACTATACAAATAATTAATAGATGACTTACAACCAATTTATTTAGAAGATTAAGAATTAATTAACTACAATAACATCTTATAATTACCTCTCACTTTCCTCAATCTACCTTTCCCCATCAAGTGCTCCCCTTCCAATTTATTAATGGGGTTGGTATCCCAAATGCGATCTACGTGGATCTCTGGTGCAAACTTAGGAAGATATTCAGAAATGTATACCATAGTTTGGTATACCATATATCACTCCACCATACAACCCTCAGGATGTTTTCTTTGTCGAACCAAAGCCTTCGAAAAATTCAAGTGCCTCTCAACCATCCACATTGACCTAGTGTGTACAGGTCCACTCAATTCAATCTCCTCAACTTGGTGTATGAGGTAGTCTTCTTGTGCATTGAAAAAAGTTGAAGGTAGACACTTTTGCATTTTACACATTAAATGAGGAATTTTTCTCTTCCAATATTTTATCTTCTTTATGGATTTATTTGGATGACAACCACCTAGAAGATTCAAGACGCAAAAATATATAAACAAGACTTTACAAAATAATATACAATATATTACATAACAAGTAAAACAAATCGCAAATATATTATCTATACAACAAATTGAACAAAGATCACTACTTACCTCATGTATTTTCCAAGATCATATATGACTTGCTTGACATTATTGTCAAAGTTGTCTGGGAGAGATAGAGGTAGAACATACTGCAATAATTATCAAATGATCTTTTCACTGTTTAATAACATAATACAATGAAAATTACATGCATAGTTTACAAATATTTAGTAAATACACAAGAACATGAATTACCTTAATGAAGGTATGCCAATCATCCCTGGCCCAAATTTACTTTTCTTTGATATGAGATTGTTTATGTTCGCAACAAATCCTATGGGAAATCAAATTTTTCGTATGACTTCTTTTATAGCATTGCTTTGCTAGTCTGTTAATAACCAAGGAAGGGCACTTATATTAAGCTGGTCTCCAATGCTATTTGATTGAATGACATTCTTCATTGCATGATTGGATTCCTGAATGTCACTACAAATTTTGACAATTTTTTCTTTGTCACGCCTTCCCTCCAATATTTTCTATAATTTCTCTGTTATATTCTTTCCAATATGCATAGTATCAAACAAATGCACAATTTGTAGCTACTCATAGTAGGGAAACCTACTAAATTATCTCGGATAAATTTTTAGTCCCTTTGGAAGGTTGGTCATTAATGCCTTGACGACCTTCACGATCATCAATTACATCATCAGTAAACAAAACACAATAGAAAAATACAAATTCCAAACATAAACCATTAGATGGAATGACATTACCTTGATGATTAATTCTATTATATTCCAACTTCCATAGGCAAGGTGCCATTCTTCGTGGCTTTGATGTAGTCTCTTCTTTCCCATTGAAAATATGTTTTTCAGTATTTCGATAGTTATAATTTATGTGGAGGAAGTGTCTATACTCATCAAACACCTGCTTTCCTAAACTTTTTGAATGATGGGATTTCATCTTTGGAGCACAAACTGGACATGCAAAATTTCCCTTTGTTTGAAGACCTACAAGATAATGTATAATTGGATTAAATATGTTAATTTTTATAATTATAATTATAATGTGCAACTTGAACACTATAACATACCACAAAAATGTGTTAGCCCTGGGGCATCATGTATTGTCCATACAAGCATTGCATGAAATTGAAATTGTCTTCATCCTATTGGTCTAGAGACATCATACATAGTGATACCATTCCATAACTCCAAAAACTTGTCAATAAGAGGCTCAATATATACATTCATATCTTTAACTTGGTACTTACCTAGTTGAATGAGCGAAAACATTACATAATTATTATGACCATTTTACTGCAATATTTATAATTAAATGTAGATGACTATTAAATGATAAAATACCTAGAAAAATCATCACCAACATTATGTACTCCCTCTTTATTGACATCCATGGAGGAATATTATTGTTGATAACAAAAACTGGCCACATCGAGTAAACAGATCTCATCTCTCCAAATGGATTGACACCGTCTGCTGCCAATGAAAGCTTGAGATTATGAGGTTCTTATTTAAAGTGTGGCCACTTTTCCTCTATGTCCATAAATGTTGAACCATCCACAGGCATTTGAATAATGTCATCTCAACTTCTATTGCGTGCATGGTAATTCATAAATTGTGCCAAGCTAGTGCACCTGAATAATCATTGCATACATGGAATAATGAGAATATAATGAAGAACCTTGTGAGGCACCTTTTTTGTTATTTGATCTGTTCAATATCTATCGATATGACATTTAGGGCATTCTGTTGCAAATTCATGTTGTTTATGATATATAGTATGATTATTGGGACAAGCATCTATTACTTGATACTCCATTCCAATATCTTTCGGAATGGAAGATAATTATCGGTATGAGCGAGGTAGAATATTTGATGGTGGTAACAAAAACTCACCTATCAATCTACAAAATATTAATTTGTTAATATAAAGAATATTAATGGTACATGATTCACCCGTTATTAACTATAATGACATATACAACATACCTTAACATACATGAGATTTTTATGTTGGATAAACCATTCATAACCTTGAAGTTCGCCAACAACAATACATCATAGAGAAGAATTGTTTGGGAGCCTTCATAAAGGGGCTCGTATACCTTCTCAAGTACAGGTAAATCATGAACAACATCAAAGTCATCTTGATCATCATGATCGACTGTGCCAGTACTAATGTGTCATGGATCAATGTATTTGTACCATCATCTTCAATTGTGTTTTCTAGCACATGATCGTCATCTTCCATGGGATCATTATCTTCAGCTTTGATATTCACACCTCCATGTTCCTCCACTTTGAAAAACATATTCTTCGAGTTGTGTTGGTCCATATCATGTGCCCTGGGGATCTTGATCTATATAAAAATGATCAACATAAAGAAACCATGATCATGATCTCATCATGAAGTGATTTCTTATGCATATAAATTATTAGAACGATAGAATGAACAACTTACCAATGTTTCTTAATTGTTTTGATTAGAAGTCTTCTAGTCTTTAAGCCCTTACAAATTTTGCAGGGACAATAACATTTTCCATCACCTTTTCTTTTCAAGTTAGACAACAATATAGCAATTGTCTCCTTATTTTGATCTTCGCTGATAACCTTCACAAACTTTGGTGCATAACCTTCACAAACTACATAAAAGGATATCGCAAGTACAAAAGTCTTCTTAGAACTGGTTATATAGAAGTTGAAATGTAAATTAAACTTAGAATCTCTTCAATTATGAAGACTATTTTATTTAGATAGTTTTCTTGGCTAAAAAAGAAGCTTGATTTTGGCAAGTTGATGAAAAATATTTGAGTTTAAAAAAAAGAGAAACCTTTTTATTGTGTCATCTAATAGAATAAAATTAGGAATGATGAATTTATGAAGAAGTAAATCAAGCCATTCATAATGTATTAAGGTTTTAATTTGATAATTTTAAGGTTTTATCATTCATAATGTGGTTTTGAGTCAATGGCATTTAGGCTCATTCCATATTTAGCTTGCTAGGGCATAAGATTTCTTATAATTTATAAAACCAAATAACATGAAACTAACTTCATATGAAAGAGAATTGAATTGACAATTAGAATCCAAAATATGAAGAAACTTAAGCAGTTACATTAAGTGTTATAATCAATTCTTTTGTTGCAACCCTGTCAACAAGAGTTTTATGACAGTTTTGACAAAAACCATTAGAACTTTCTTTATAATCCATGGATGACCTTCAAACCTGTCTTGAATTAAAGATAACTATTTATTCTACAACCTCAAATAGGTTATTAGGGGGTGAATTTAATCCAAATCTTATTAGGAAAAACATCTAAAGAAGCAAATAATCATGACTGTCAAAAACAACAGTTAAAATTATTGAACAAAATATCAATTTTCTCATTGAATCTTCATCAAAAAAAAATTCCAATACATGATTTATAGAAATACACTTCCTTCCTATTTATCCAACAAATAATTGCATGGAATTTTTACTTTCAAACTGATTACAACCCTATAACTGTCACAACCCTGCAGAATTAAGTGACAGTCACATGCTTTATTTGATCTACCCTTTCAAGAATTTCCTCCAACTCTGTCACACACACTTAATCCGAATAAATGATGAATTTTATAGCCTCTCATGGTTATATAACTATTCCAACTACCCCTAAGACCGAAATGCACAATTTGACAACATTTTATGCATTGTTGCATTACAACTTTTTAGTGACACCTTGACAACTTTTGCCTTTTGACATGAATGGCCATTAAACATTACTTAGATACTTTGAACACCTTAGAATGGAATCAAAACAACATATTAAACCTTAATTACCCTTTCATGGGTACATTTACATTATTTGAACAATCAAGACCTGAATAGGACTATTTGACAACTTTTGACAAAATGGCTAAGTAAACCTTACACATTGATTTCAAGCTTGACAAGCTTGTTTATTTCTCATTACTAATGATGAGTATGCAGCTTCTTAATCTTAGTACCATTTAGTTCTCCATTTTCTTTAAGCAACAAGAGAGTATGGATGTCTTTAAGTATGGATGTCTAGAAGTGGAAGAGAAATGGAAGAAGTCCATTAGAACTCCACAAGTCTGCAAAGTAGAAGTTATTGAAAATTGCAGGTCTGCAGAGAAGGATGAGAGGTCGCAAGATAGACAAGGATTGGAAGAAGTTTGGATGGCCTCCGAAAGTCTACAAAAAGGAAAATGGAAGAGGAGAAAAGGCTTGCCAAAATTGGGAGCAAAGAAAGACCAAAGGTTGGGATGAGAAAGGGAAGGATGAACCTCGAAAGTCTAGAAATATGCAAAATGGATGAAATGGTAACAAATGAAAGTAAAATTAGAGAATGCAAGAAAAGTTTGGAGTACATGACAATGCAATGATACAAAAGAGAATTGAATATTGGGACAAAGAGACAAAAGTCCAACTGTTCATTAAAAACCCACAAAAGGAGGAAATAAAAGTAGATGAAGAGAAGTAAAACCCAATATACTTAGCAGAGCTTTCACGTGGGACTGATAGTTGGAACTGGATATTAGACAATTAGACTAAGTCCAGTAGTCAACAAAAAGTCTGCAAATCCATAAAAAGTGATCAAAATGACCAAAACCTTCCTGGATAGAGAATTTTTTTTGGCTTTTGCAACTTTCAACATATGATAATAGCAAGTGGAATGAAGAGGAATGACACCAAGACAAATTTGACTGAGGGAGATCCATTTAAAGATTTCTCAAATCTGTTATATATGATGGGAAAAATAAGGCTATATGCACAAGGGGGCATTCAAGCAAAAATTTCCATCTATTAGATTGAATCCCAACACACTCTACGACTTGTGCCCAATTGAACTATGGAAGATTCAAATGCTTATCACCTTATTTGATTTTCAAATATTTTTCTATGGATTTGACAAAACTTGGAAGTTGAAGTCTATTTTGTAACACCACTTAAATAAAAATGTGGACATCACTGCTGCTTATGTCCCAATTTTGGTATAGTAAATAGGGTTTACTTATTTTTTAATTTTTATACAATACTTTTAGCCTTTATCTAACATAATCGATAATTGGAAGAATTTTCAATAACTGGGAACTACAGCATTAGGAAAGTAAAGAAAAATAGATAAATGAGAACATACCAGTAGGTTGATAAGCTCAAATTTATGAGACACACATTCTAAAATGAACTTGTCTGCAACCAACTTTACATGATTAAAACACACAACCTGCAAGTCCACATGAATTTACATGCATGCAAAAATCTACAAAAATTTTGCCATCTCCAATAGTTTGATGCCCTCCAAACTAGCTACTCAATCCTTCGATATCACCTACTAGATAACCCAATTTTAAACCAGACCAAGAAAAGATAACAAGATGGTTGATATAAATTTGTTGTTGTTAATTTGGAAGTTGGGAGTTAAAGGGTGAAGGACAGATGGAACCCAATTTGCAGAGAGGCAAAGAAACAAAGGAATCGGCAGAGGCAAAGGAATTGTTAATTCAATCTGTCGCGTGCAGTTTTCAATTGAACCCGTGCATTTCTTTTTTTTTTAATAATGCCTGTGGTTGTCGGAATTCTGACTAACACGAGCTTTTTCATAAAACACCATCGGCATTTTAATGTTATTGAGCATTTAAAAAAAAATCAAATTTGATCACAAAATGCCTTGTCCATCAAAAAAATCTGTCAAAATTTGAGGTTAAATGTATTAGTGTTGGTTTGATTGAAATGTGAGGTTATGTTGTTTTGTATTTGGCAGTGTCAATTGTGTTGGTCTCTAGCTAACTTGGTTAGTTTAACTTATTTGGATCATATTCATTTGGTCTAGATATGCTTTTGAGGTTGAGTTAGAATGTTGATATGGCTCTCATTGTGGCATGTGTAGATATACATATAGTGATTTGCATTGGGTAATGTTTTTGAGTTGACTAGTTAACGTGCTTCATTGTTTTTCTACACGTTACATTTGATGTCAACTTTGGAGGAAGTGTTAGCATGTTTGGTTCATTGGAATCGACTGAAGAAGATCTGTTGTGATGTATTTGGGTCCTTTTTATCTCCCGAAGTGGACCATATTGTGTTTTTTTGGTCCGTGTGGTTGACTTAAAGTAATTCATATATATTCTATTTGTGGCCAGCCTAATTGAGGATTTTAATGTATATATGGAAGTGTGGATGTGTGAATTGGTGTTTAGATTGTTGTGATTTGGATGTGAATGATATGCAAGTGTATGTGAAGAATCCGAAGTGTGAGTTTCAGTTTGTTATGAGCTTTGTTGATCATATCTTTAGTTTGATAGTGTTTTGGGATAGCGAGTGAAGTATGATATGTTTGCCATGATATTGTTTCCTTGACACAATGGTTCAAGGATAGTTTCATGATTAGGAGATATTTTTCATTTCAATCCATCATTTTCCTATACCTACCAAAATCTATAGTGATTTCTTTAACAACTTGTGCAGTCTTTGTATCTTGCCCTGAGATTGTGTGTCTCAGTAATGCAAGTTCTTTTTATCTTTCCCTAAGGTTGTGCACCTTAGTTTTTCAATTCTATTTAGGTGCAACAATATTCCTTAGCCTTGAGTCTAAAACATTGTAATCAGTTATTCATATTGTGAGTGTGATTCTTATCATGGTTTTTCTCTTCTTGGGTTTTCCACATGAATCTGGTGTACTAGTGTGAATTGTGGTTTATGGTTTCTTGTTTCATAATTACAGAGATAAGATACTTATTATTTAAAGTTTAAAACATTACAACTGTCATTTTAAGGTCTGAACTAATTCACCCCCCCTTCTTTCTCATGTGGTGTGTTCAACAACTAGTATTAGAGCGAGGTTCCTCAGAGATAAGCTTAACAACTTGAGGAAGGTCTGAGATGAAAAAGGACATCTATTTAAGGGTGCCAAGTTTTGATGGAACAAATAACTCTGTTTGGAAGTCATGGATGGAATATCATTTGAATTCTCTATAACTTGGAATATGGGTGTAATGGTGAAAATTAGGGTTTCACCATTAAATGTAATAAAATCACTAATTTTGCTAAATTTACCATTACATTATAGAGAGATAAGATTTTGATAGATATGACCATGAGAGATCAATATTCTAATTAGATTCTAGGCCTCCTAAATGGGTCTCTTCTTTCCCAAAGATTGAATTGATTTTGAATTATTTAAAGATTACGACAAAATAATAAATTATTGAAGTAATTTGATAGAAACAGTAAGTTGTAGTCATTGTACGAAGCCACCAACTTGGATCTGAGCCGAAGAGGATGGATTGGATCTATTCCCAAAGTTCGGGCTGATTTATCAAGACCATGGTGGTGGTCACCTTGGTCCTCTGAATTTATCACCTTCAAAAGATGAACTTAATCGTCTCTACTAATCTTGTCAATCCTCCCAAATGCAACTATGTACATGTTATTGCACACATTGAAAAGAGGGAAATTGTTGAGAATAGGGATTTTCCTTCGGTCAAACCCTGGTTTGGAATTAACCATGAAATTGAATTGAAAAAATGTAAATGAAGTACTGTTGTAAAATACTTTCTTTTGAGGGAAAGACTCAAAATGAATGAAAACATAATGATATAACTTTAATGAAGTTGTGTTTGTCTTCACAAGGAATTATGGTTCCATGTAGATAGTCTTCATAAAACATAGAACATGAATGTCATCTCCAATACTTGAATATTGGCTTCACTTCTGCTCCAATGCTTGATAGAAGACCATTTGCTTGCTTACTTGAATTTTCTAGAGTGTAATTGAGATATTTAATTTTCAGATTTTGGTTTGAAATGAGAGGGGTAGACCTCCTTTTATACTTGCTAGTAAAAAAAAATTGAATTTCTGACACAAGCCAACATGAGATCTAGGTCCCTGCCCAAATTAGGTGACCATTATGAGGCCCCAAGATGTGCCCTTTTTCAGAGGTCCATGGCATTGGACACCATGGTCATAGAAATCGGTGCTCCACGATCAAGGGGAGTCATAAAAGATGGTGAAAAGTTATGTTTGACAGTTGGTGTGAGTAGAAATCAGTGTTTCAATTAGGCCTTAGAGGACAAATGCCAAAGTGAGGCCTAAGTGAGGATGAAAATGTAGGCAAGTACAATTTAGGAAGCTACAATAAGACATTATGAAAACTAGTTATACTGCTCCAAATGGTGGTCCTACTACTTCGTATGAGATCAAGAATCATAAAAATAATGTAAAAGAACACAATATACTTGTTAGTAGTTTGAGTGAATCAGATTTTTTGAAGATGAATGGATGCACAAGTGTAAATAAAATTTAGGATAAGTTGAGCAACATTTAATAAAGGGGATGTGAAGACCAAGCAATTCAAAGTGCAAAATCTAAAGTATAAATTTGAGACATTGAGGATGTTTGAAGATGAGAACATTGAAGGTGACCTACACTGAGTGAATGAGATAGTTAATGTAATGAAGTAATCATGGCAAAATGGAAGAAAGTGAAGTCGTGAGAAAAGTGATGACAACATTGCCTAACTACTATAAGCCTAAGAAGTATGCCATTGAAGAAAGTCATGATATGAACAAATATACTTTAGATCTAGTCTATGGATCACTCTTTTCTCTTGATATTTCAAAACTTAGTGAGTAGCGCAATGAGAAGAAGGAAGAAAAATTTAAAGTTACGAAGAATATTGAAGATGAATTTGAAACAAATAATGACATGGATGAAGTGAAAGAAAAATTTAGATGAGACTGAAGAAAGGATCTAAGAAATACAAAGTTAAGTTGTCCTTTAAATATTTTAGTTGTGGAAAAATTGGGCATAATGCTTCTAGATGTACTTTCAAGGAGGATAGGTATAGGAGACCAGATGATGATAATAAGAGAAAATATAAATAGGAGATATGACATAAACAAAAGAGTAGATGACATAGATAAGTCCAAAATAGTTTTTGTTCAATGGAGACCTACTCCTCTAAAGATGAAGATGGTGATGGATCAAATGAATAATCCTTTTTTAGCCATAGAAGAAGAGAACAATGAAAGTTCTGCTACTCCGCATGATGATAGTGAAAGATCAATGACTGTATAGAATGCATTGCATGCAAAAGTGGAACCTAAAGCTTGAATAATTGATTCTAGATGATCAAATCATATGACAGGTGACTAAAATAAGTTCACAAACTTTGAAAACTATGATGGTGTATCAATAAAGTTTGTTGGTGATGAGGTTGCACCTATCTATGATAAAGGAACCATAACTATTGGTGGTAAACATAAGAAAAATGATGTTTATTATGTTAAATATTTGAGACATAATCTTTTGACTATGAGTCAAATGTGTTGTAAGGGCTACAAGCTCATATTTCATGGGTGTGGATGTAAGATGAGAAAAGGAGGTTCTCGAAGATTAGTTGAAAAAGGCATAAAAACAAATGGGAATGTCTACTATGTGAATGAGAATAGAGGAAGTAATTGTCTATTGGTGTAGAGTAGTGAATGTTGGTTATGCCACAAAAGGTTGGGACATGTTAACTTTGACAAATGGTAAAGATCAACTCTACTCATTCTATTTGAGATCTACAAAAGATTATCAATGCTACTAATATGGTGTGCAAAGAATATCAGATGGGAAATCAAACAAGGAACAAATTCAAGAACAAGGAGTATTCTACCACAAGGTCTTTGGAGTGGATTCGTACGGATCTCTGTGGACCCACAAGGACAAGAGGACTAAATGGTGAAAGGCATTTTATGTTACTCATTGATGATTATTCTAGAATGAAATGGGTTATTATCTTAAAATAAAATTTTGAAGAATTTGATAGATTTAAGGTTTTCAAATATATGGTTGAGAATAAAATAGATTCTAAATCAAGTGTCTGAGGTCTGATAGAGGAGAATTTAAATCAAATGAATTTAAAATATTTTATAAAGAACATGTTATTAGAAGACAATTATTAGCACCTAGGACTCCTTAGCAGAATGGAGTTGTTGAAAGAAAGAATAAGGTTGTTGTTGAGATGTTTAGAACTATGTTGAAAGATACTAACTTTCCTAATGCATGTTGGAAAGAATTTGTGTATATTGTTGTATTTATTCTTAACAAGGTAAAAGTTAGAGTGAATCACACAAAGACAACTTATGAGCTATGGCATGGAAGATCACCTAATGTCAAGTATTTGAGGATATTTGGAAGAAATTACTACATAAGAAGAGATGAAGAAGACTTGGGAAAGTTTGATGAAAGATCAAATGAAAGAATATTCTTAGGATACTCTATAAAGAGAAAGGCATACCAATATTACAAAAAAAGGCTAAAGAAGATTGTGGAAAGTATGAATGTCAAAATGAGTGAAGGATGGAATCAAGTTGCACCTAAACCTAAGGTTGAGATGGAGGATGCTCCTATTGCTATGCAAGAAAGAAGTTATAAAAGAGAAAGAAGGGACAAATACAGAAGAGAAGGAATTTGGATAAGAACCTAAGACACCTACAAAGTATGTGCGAAAGAGCCATTTAAAAGATTAGATCATTGGAGAAAAAGACAAAGGATTTTAGACAAGATGAAGACTTGTTGATAAATTTATGTTTCCTATCTCAGGTCTAGCCAAAAACTATTTTAGAAGCTAGCAAGGATGAAGGTTGGATGAAAGCAAGAATAAAACATGGGAATTGGTACCTAGATTGGTGGATAAGAATGTGATAGGAAAAAAGTAGGTGTTCCCAAATATGATAAATGAAGATGAAGTCACAAGGAACAAGGCAAGGCTAGTTTGTAAAGGCTATTCACAAGTTGAGGGTATAGGCTTTGAGGACACTTTTTCTCTGGTAGCTAGGATGGAAGCTATAAGGATGTTTCTTGAATTTTTTGTATATAATAACTTTAAGGTATATCAAATGAATGTCAAGTTATCATTCTTGAATGGATAACTTGAAGAGGTGTATAATGAGGTGTATATTTAACAATTGAATGGATTTCAATTGTCAAAACATCCAAATATGGTATGTAAACTCAAGCAAGCTCTTAGAGCCTGGTATGCAAGATTGGATAAGTATTTGTTGCAACATATGTCAAGAAAGGTACAACATATAGTAATCTTTATTTCAAAGTTGAAGGTGATAAACTGTTAATATTTTTTGTGTATGTTGATGATATTATTTTTGGAGGAGATGACAGTGTTTTTTAAGAGATTTGTAGAAGAGATGCAAAAAGAATTTGAGATGTCAATGATTGGTGAATTATCATTTTTCCTTAGACTACAAGTGAAATATTCAAAAGATGACAATTTCATTTCTCAAACCAAGTATATCAAGGAGATGTTGAAGAATTTTGGTATGGATAATTGTAAATTAGTTGGAACTCTTATGACTACTAGTTGCAAGTTAAGTAAGGATGATCGATCTTTGGAAGTTGATAAAAAATAATATAGGTCTATGATTGAAGGATTGTTGTATTTGACTATTTCAAGACCGGATATTATGCATGTTGTTTATTTGGTTATGAGATATCAATCTAATCCAAAGCAATTACATGATCAAGCAATAAAAATAATATTCAAATGTTTGAAAGGGACTCTGGATTTTTGTTTTTGGTACAAGAAGAATGATGATTTCACTTTCAAATCATACACAAATATTGATTGGGCTGAATGTGTTGATGAAAAAAGAAGTACAAGTGGTGGTACATTTTTCTTGGGAGATGGATTGGTCTCTTGGTTGAGAAAAAATAAGATTCAGTATCATTATCTATTATAGAGGCAGAATATATTATGGTAGCATCTTGCAAAAATCAAGTCATGTTCCAAGGGGTTGTGTTCTATTAGTTAAAGCATTGAGTTCTCATTGTGGAGATCAAGGTTAATTTCCCAAAGGGACATCTAATATGGAATTTAAAGCTGTGACTCTTTGTCTTCCACAGTTGGCTTCTAGGTCATTTCTAATAAGTGGATTCTAATTTGTGACTCTTGGTCTTCCACAGGTTGATTCTAGTGTGGTTTCTCGAAATGAGATAGTATTAGTGTCATGGTTGTGGTTGCTCGATATGAGAAAATATTAGTGTCATATAATGGTCTCAAGTTGATGCTTGTATGAGCAAAATATTTGTAAACAATTTGGAATATATAAAAAAAATCAAGTCATGTGGATGAAGCAAAATCTTAGAGATATCAAGGTGATGTATGATAAGGTAAATCCAATTATGTGTGATAATGCAAGTGCAAGCAATATTTCAAATAATCTAGTAATGCATTCAAGGACTCAACACATTTCTATCTAATATCATTTCTTGAGAGAGAAGGTTGTAGAAAAGGAAGTCAGATTGGAATATTTCTCCATTAAGGATCAAATTCCAGATATTTTTACAAAGACACTAGTGATGGTTTATCTTTTTTCTCCTAGATTGATGCAATGGTTTCCCTTAGAGTGAGCAGTGGAGGTTGTGGTTTTCTGGTTGTAGAAGAGAGTTTTACCATTGGGGGAGAGTTGTTGTTTGCATTATTCCTCCCTTTATCCTTTATGTCAAAGGGGGAGAGAGAGATATAGTTGGAAAGAGGCTATTGTTGGTTGGTGGTACAAGTGTTGCTATCTATGACAAAGGGGAAGATTGTTGGAAACCTAGGTTATTTTGTCTTTGATGTCAAAATTGATTCAGTTATGAGGATGTTGTATATGGTTTAAAAATGAGTCTTCAAATGTTTTTTATGTTTCTTGGTAGTGATGATAAGTAATTATGAAGTGTTTCTGGAATGCTATAGTAGTACAAGTTACAATATGCAAGTGTGATGGTGAAAATGGAATTGGGTAGTTTAGGACCTAATACCACTTTCATCCATACATTGAAATATGAAAGAACCTAAGGAAGTGATTAAATTTGAATAACTCTTGTGAAAGAGAGCCAAGGAATACTTTTAAGGTTTCTATTCCTTCATTGATATGAAAGGGAATGAGCTAAATGTAGGGGAATGCAAATCTATGCTAATAAGATGAATGAAAGAAACTAGAACAACAATAATAATAGACTGATAACTAAAACAAAGTGAGATAAAAAGTAAAGATCTAAGAATGGAATTCTAATGTGCACCTGATATCAAAATTGAGTTGGTGGGACAAGGGTGTTGGGCACTCTGGTCCCAGTGACTGTAGTGATCTGCAAACTAAGTTGGTCTATGCCCTCTCTTCCAAAATATGCACCTGATTGAAGGGGACCAAGGTGCTAGGTACTCTAGTCATGAGAACCAAAGTGATGGGTGCTCCATTCCCTAAGATCCACATCCAATGTTTGATAATGGGTTCATGCCTATTCGTTGAGATCTCGCAGAAATTGCTTACTTTGATGAAAACATGTAACTACACACAAAATTCCTCTTGCACACAAAATTACTCATACATAAAAGAAACCTTAGGAGAGGGACAAGTATAATTCATTAGGGCCTTATTCATATAAGAGATGGTATGAATAGAAGATAAAGCCTCATAATTGGGAATGTCAATCTCTTGGAGAGATTGATAAAGAGACCTTTCAATCATCATAATTTCCTTATTAGTGGGATGAGTATTGAGAGATGTAGATGATGACCTAATTGAGATGAAGTCATCTTCGCTACTAAATATGGCATTCACATTGAGAGATAGTCTTCAAGATTGTTTGGTGAGATTTGAAGGATTATATCCAAGTCCAAATGAGGCTTCACATATGTTATTTTCTCAAGAAACTTTAATCCCTTGTTCATTTATGCCACAACCATTTCCATTATAGCCAATTTTAGCTAAAATGTGAAACCCCAAATCATAAAGGTATTAGATAGTTCAAATAACCGGAAGACAACTGAGAGTGGGGGGTGAATCAGTTGTCACAGATTACAAGAACCATTAGCAATTTAAACTTTAATACCGAAACCCAAAATGTTAATACTAGAATAGAAGTTAAATGAATTAAGCATAAATAATAATCACAGAATAAAAGCCATCCACATAACACCAAGATTTGTAAGTGGAAAACCTGGTAAAGGTAAAAATCATGACAGGAAGCCTACCCATAGTCAGATAATACTTTTGCAGTAAGTTTCTGAATTACAATTGAGGGGCCTGCACTTGCAAGAAGGCCCTAGAGTGCACTTCTCATCACAAAAGGAGCCTCACTGACTACTTATAAATCTGGACTACAATCCAAAGAAGTGTTGAACTACAAAAGATAGCATCTCCTATGCCTGAGTACATTTTTGGTTAAGCTTAATACCGAATGACTAAATCCTCTTGCATAAACCCAATTCGATCTCCAATGATCGACCAACTCCTTTTCCTGAATTATATTATATTATTCACACATTACATTCCTTGACCATGACCTCTAACATTAACCATGATGATCTACATTGAGATCTTACATCTATATATACAAACCCTCGACCATAAATAATCAAGTCAGCCACCATACAATAAACCGGTTACATAATTACAAACCATGTCAACCTTAGACCAAACAAATAACATCAACACATAAGATATCCCAGAAATACATCAATAGGTCCTATCCACACCTTACATTAAAGTCGGTCCATAACCTAGCTTAACCAAGACCAAGTATAGGTCCACACGCTACAACAATGATCTTCAAATGCCAAGTCTCAAACATGATCACCAACAACATCCTAAAACTCCATCAAAAGCTGCACCAACACCACTTATGCATTCATCAAAGATCACCACCAAAAGATCTGCTAGTGAAACCCTCGCCGAAACCAGAAACCAATCTTAAGAAAGCAGGATAGCATCCGATCTCCAGACCAAAACCAACTGACTAATATGAGTATAACTATCATGAACAAGCTGATTCCATCACTAGACTATACCATAGCCTACTCGATCATGTCAGATCCAAGTTAACCAGAAACCACTCAACCTACCAGGACTAGAAGGGTGTTGGTAAACCATCCAAACAGCTAGTGTTGGCATCAATGACAAAACATCAATGTAACACATAATCAATTCCACCAAATGGCCAACAATCTCCCCCTTTGGCATTGATGGAAACACTAGATGTGAAAAACATCTAAGTATCAATAAATGCCAAACAAGTCTCCCCCAATGGAAGACAACTAGCAAACTCCCACATATAGCTCTCAATAACAATATGTCCCCTTGTGAATAATATCTCTGTAAAGCTCTGAATTTCTCTTCCTTATCAATATCTCTTCCCCTTTAACTTTTTTTTTTCACATCAATATCACTCCCCCTTTGACATCAATGCCAGAAATCTGACAGAAATATCAAAGCAAAAACATAAGCCTCTGAATCACAAAGCTAACTACTCCCCCTAAGCAGTAGCATCCCACATCAGTGCCGAAATGAATAGCATCCCTGATAATTCATGCCAGATTGATGCCAAACTGCATCAATCAAGTCTCTACCAGAGGGGCAAAAACTCCCAATCTATCTATCAGGTAATCAAATGATTCCTTGAACAAAGGTATAGTGAAAATATCTGCAATCTGCTCTTTAGTGTTCACATAAACCAATCTAACTTTATTTTCTTCCACCTTCTCCTTCAACAATTTATACTTGATAGATATGTGCTTTGTTTTATGATGAAATATCGGATTCTTTGATATATCAATAGTAATAGAGTTATCACAGTGAATAACTACTGGTGCATCACAATCCACCTTTATCTCCTTCAACATTTTCTTTATCCATAAAACTTGTGTACAATTACTAGCAGCAACAACATACTCAACTTCAGCAGTAGATAAAGAAGTACATGACTATTTCTTGATGATCCATGAAACCAACTTCTTTTCGAGAAAGAAAGCTCCACCAGAAGTACTTTTCTATCATCAACATCTCCAGCCCAATCAACATCTGTATATGCACATAAAGTAAAGTTATCATCCTTAGGGTATCATAAACCATATTCTGATGTACCTTGCAGTATCTAAAAATCCTTTTCACCACCATCTCATGATTTTCTCTAGGATCACTCTAAAATCTTGAAACAATACAAACAACATTCATAATGTCAGGCCTAGTTTGAGTCAAATAAAGAAAACTTCCAATCATAGATTTGTATCTTGTAGGATTTATCAGTGCAGAAACATCTTTTCTTGTCAATTTCTCACTTGTAACCATAGGAGTACTTACTAGTTTAGAATCTCCCATACCAAATTGCTTCAACAATTTCTTAGCATATTTAGTTTGACAAATAAAAATACCTTTATCAGTCTGAGTAATCTGCAAACCTAAGAAAAATTTCATCTCAGCAATCATAGACCTCTCAAATTCTTTCTCCATATTATTAGAAAATTCTATGCATAACTTATCTTCACCTCCACAAATAATGTCATCAACAAATACTTTAATAATCTGTATATCATCAACAATGATTTTATAATATAAATTACTGTCAACGCTGCCCTTAGTAAAACCAAGCTTCAAAATATATTTATCCAACCTTGCATACCAAGCTCTAGGTGCTTGTTTCAATCCATATAAAGCTTTCCTTAGCCTACAAACCATATTTGTATCATCTGATAGTGAAAAACCATTAGGTTAATCAATAAAAACTTCCTCATCAAGATCCCCATTCAAGAATGAACATTTAACATCCATGTGATAAACCTTGTAGTTTTTATAAGAAGCATAGGCAAGAAATAATCTTACAACTTCAATCCTAGCTACAGGTGCAAAAGTTTTTCCATAATCAACTCCTTCCTTCTGAGAATATACTTTACAAACCAATCTAGCCTTATTCCTTATAACTTGACCATCCTCATTTAATTTATTCCTAAAAACCCATTTAGTTGCAATAACATTTTTATTTTTAGGCCAGGAAACCAAGGTCCATGTGTTATTTTTCTCAATTTTATTTAATTATTCTTCCATAGCTTTTAACCAATATTCATCTTTACATGCCTCAATTATTGATACCGGTTCAACTTTTGAAATTAAGCATACCTCATTAGTTGCCAGTCTTCTTCTTGTCATCACTTCATTTCTCTTATCCCCAATGATTTGATCTTTTGAATGATTCAATCTCACATACCTAAGAGTCTTCTTACTTTTTGTTCCTCTTTCCTATTCTTCAGTTACTGTAGAGTTCTCTAATGTTGCTAGAGTAACTGGTTCAACTCTCTGTTCCAATAAAGGTGCTACCAGTTTAGAAATAATCATTTCCACTATCGGTTCCTTCTCATAAACTCTGATTTGGTTTATGTTCAGCTCATCTACTTTGACATTAGCACTCTCCATAATTCTTTCCAATCTCTTGTTATAACATCTATATCTTTTCTTTCATTAGAATAACCAGGAAATATGCCTTCATCACATCTAGGATCAAATTTCCCAATAATATCATCCATCCTAATATAACATTTACTACCAAATTTTTTGAAATACTTAACTGTAGGTGTGTTTCCAAACCATAATTCATAAGGTTTCTTATCATTTTCTCTTTTGATATGTACTATGTTGAATGTATAAACCGATGTGCTCACTGCTTCTCTCCAGTAGATATGAGGTAGACTAGCTTCCATCATCATTGTTCTAGTAGCATCCAAGATAGTTTTGTTCTTCCTTTCCACAACTCCATTCTACTAAGGTGTCTGGGGAGCAGAAAATTGTCTTCTTATACCATGCTTGCCACAAAAGTTATTAAACTCACTAGATGTGAATTCTCCACCATGATCTGATCTCAAACATTTCATCTTCAATCCTGTCTCAGTTTCCACTTTAGCCGTAAAGATTTTAAACTTTTCAAATGCTTCATATTTTTCTCTCAAAAAAGTAACCCACATCATTCTAGAATAATCGTCAACGATTAGCATGAAATATCTATCACCTTGAAAAAATTTAACTCTAGCAAGGCCACATAAATCAGTATGAATAAGATCAAGAACATCATTTGATTTATCTTGTATACTTTTAAAACAGGTTCTGACCTGTTTAACCATTTGACATTCTTTACATACCAGATTATAGGGCTCCATAATCTTAGGTATATCCCTAATTGCCTTAGTTGAACTTATCTTCACAATACAATCAAAATTCACATGACACAACCTTTTATGCCATAACCAACTCTCATCAATCTATGTAATCAAACATGTCTTCTCACTGGAGTTCAAATGAAATATATTACCTTTTGTCTATGTACCGGTTGCAATCTCCAAGCCAGATTTGTTAATGATTTTGCATTTTCCATCCTTGAACTGTAATTGAAATCCCTTATCTACCAATTGTCCTACACTCAAAATATTATGCCTCAAACCCTCAAGTACACAATAAACATTGTCAGTATTGTTCTTGCCATCCAATGATATAGTTCATTTTCCTTTAATCATACATGCTTTGTCATCTCCAAATATAACTAGACCACCATCAAATTCTTGTAAAGACAAAAACTTCCCTTTATCTCCAGTCATATGATGTGAACAACCGTTGTCAATTACCCATTCATCCTTGTCTTCAATTTTAGCAGCAAGTGCCTTCTCTTCAGGTACATTCTCTTCTAGTGCCAGATCATCTTCCTTGATAGCCAGGAATACCCATTCCTTCCCATTATCGGTTCATCATCAGAATCAGTAATGCCTTCCTCATCCACTATGTAGCATGATTTGTCTTTGTTTTTCTTGTATTTATACTTGTTCTGATATCGAGGGTTAGGCTTAAATGATCTTCTAACTCTTTCTTCAAATCTTGAATTTCTTTCAAGACATCTAGATGCAAAATGACCAATCTTATTACAAGGTAAAATATTTAAAAGGTGTTTTTCCTTCATACTTACTTCCTACCGGTCCTTTAGGTACTCTTCTAGCAAATAATGCTTCAAGTTGCTCAAACTCATAATCTTCTCTTTTTATATCTTCCAATTCCTTTGCATATAAAGCTTTCCAGTCTTGCTTACTGGTTGTAGATGTAGGTGCATGAAAAGAAGGTTCAGTCTTCACAGCTCCAGAAGGTCCAAATTCTTCAAGCTCAAAAGTAGATAGTTTCCCAACCAAAGTATCTTTGTTGATAGATATATTAGCCATTGTTCTCAACTCATTAATAGCAGTAGCCTTCATTTTTTAAGTCGATGGTAGGGCTCTCAGGACTTTAGAAACAATTTCATCTTCACTTAGAGTTCCACCACAACATTGAATTCCCATAAAAATCTCATTTACCCTTTCCATGAATGCAGAAATCTTTTCATCTTCTTCCATCTTCAGGTTTCATATCTCACCCGGTAACCATCAAGTTTAGCAATCTTCACTGTAGGGTCACCTTCATTAAGAGTCTCTGACTTATCTCATATAGCCTTTCCAGATGATTTGTCGGTTAATCCCATTATTTATTGATCAAAAAGTTCACACAAGAGGGCTTCTCTTGCTCTAAAATCATTCTCAAGCTCATTGTCTAATTTTGTCAGAGGAGGATTTCCAGATCCTAGATTATAGGGTGTGACACCATTCTATTTGATCTCCCAAATCTCCTTGCTAAGACATCTCAGATGAGTCTCCATTTGAATCTTCCATATTGTGTAATTTATTCCATGAAGCCTCAGAATATCCCTTCAAAAGATAGCTCTAGAAGAACTGGATGAACTTGAACTGTTAGTTGCCATAGGATATTCCTCAAGCGGTTAATCTTTCTGCAAAGGACCAAAGATCTGATACCACTTGTTAGACATTTCAATTAACTAGAAGACAACTGAGAGGGGGGGTGAATCAGTTGTCATAGATTACGAAAACCATTAGCAATTTAAACTTTAATACTGAAACCCAAAACATTAATATCAGAATATTAGTTAAACCAATTAAGCATAAAAAATAATCACAAAATAAAAGCCATCCATATAACACCAAGATTTTTATGTGGAAAACTTGGTAAAGGGAAAAACCACGATGGGAAGCCTACCCACAGTCAAATAATACTTCTACAATAAGTATGCAAATTATAGTTGAGGGGCCTTCACTTACAGGAAGGCCAACACCCTAGAGTGCACAGCTCATCACAAAAGGAGCCTCAATGACTATATATAAATCTAGACTACAATCTAGAGAAGTGTTGAAATGCAAAAGATAGCATCTCCTATGCCTGAGTATAGTTCCAGTTAAGCTCAATACTAGAGGACTAAATCCTCTTACATACACCTAATTTGATCTCCAATGATCAACCAACTCCTCTGCTTGAATGATATTACATTATTCATGCATTACATTCCTTGACCATGACCTCTAACATTAACCATGATGATCTACAATGAGATCTTACATCTATATATACAAACCCTCAACCATAAATAATCAGGTCGGCCACCAGAAAATAAACCAATTACATAATTATAAACCATGTCGACTTTAGACTAAACAAATAATATCAACACATAAGACATCCTAGATATACATCAATAGGTCCTATCCACACGTTACATTAAAGTTGTTCCATAACCTAGATTAACTAGGACCAAGTACAGGTCCACATGCTAGAACAATGATCTTCAACCACCATGTCTCAAACATGATCACCAACAGCATCCTGAAACTCAATCGGAAGCTGCACCAACACCACTTATGCAATTCATGAAAGATCACCACCAAAAGCTCTATCGGTGAAACCCTTGCCAAAACCGAAAACCAATCTTCTAAGCAAGCAGGATAGCATCCGATCTCCATACCAAAACTAATAGACCAAATATGAGTATAAGTATCATGAACAAGATGATTCCATCACCAGACTATACCGGAGCCTACTGGATCATGTTGGATCCAAGTTAACTAGAAACCACTCAACCTACCGGGACTAGAAGTGTGTCGCTAAAATATCCAAACAGCTAGTGTTGGCATCAATGATAAAACATCAATGCAACACATAATCAATTCCATTAAATGGCCAACAAAAGGGATGCCATATTGAAAAGAGATAGTGGGGCCTCATAGGTCTCAATGTCATAATTAGATGAATTAGAAGAAGATTTTGAAGAATTGTTTGAATTAGAAGCAACCACAAAAATTTTAGTAAGTTGTTTAGATAAAGTAGGTTGTGAATAAAGGTGGGTGTAAAATCTAAGGACCCCCAATCACCACCTAAGAGAAATTACTCAAGTGAAGGAGTATCTTCAGGAGAAGATGGTGATTCAGTTTGAATGGAAGAATAATGAGGACTACTCAAAGAAATAGGAGTACTTGAAGAAGAACTAGAAGTCGTTGAAGAAGATTTGGAAGATGAGGTTTGAAAACAAGCTTGTAAATTGGCATCAACATGTAAAGTATACATCTTATTGTTATAAATGAATTTGACGCTATGATGAAGAGTTGAAGGGACAACTTGCATACTATGAATCCAAGGTCATCCTAACAAAATATTGTAGGTAAGAGTATTGGGAATGACATGACTAGGTGTAGGTAAAATAATAGGTCCCACCTTGATAGGCAAGGTTATTGTTGTCACAAAAGTGTGCACCCTTGATGAACAACCTTTATCATCAACCTTGTGACACATTGAAATAGCCACCAAGTGCAGGACCTTGCATTGTTGATGACCAGTCTCCAGAGAAGGCCAACTTCCTTATCAATATGATGAAAGTGTTGGTCTAACCCAACACATAAAAATCTAATCTACTGATTTTGAGGTGGAAAGGGGAAGAAGAAATTCTTGAAAGGGAAAGAGGTTTTCACCTAGACTGAAATGTGATCTTCACCGCCTATAACTGCACAAGACACCAATAGAACCACCCAAAATATGCACAAATTTCTACCTAAATCAACTCCCTATTTTCATGAGTGAAGGTTGAAATTCTTGTAAAATGGTGAAAGAGACTGAAACTAGTCCACAAATGGCATTCAAAGAGGGATCAAAATAGTCACTCTACAAAGGAAACAAAAGAAAATGAATTCATATAAGGAGGTAATGGAATTAAACATATTACAAGAATTGAAATAAGTCAAGACAAGTAATTCTATTCATATAAAGGAAAAGAAAATTTATAAATATAGAGAAACATAAATTTTCCGCATAAGAAAGAAAGAAGATCTCTGAAAAGGGTTACAAAATTTCCTTTATAGTTCAAGCATAACTAAGATAGATTATAGTTAAGAAACCCTAACTCTTCTATGGTTAGGTTACAAAATATTATAAAGAAGGATCAAATCAACTAAATTGATTTGATAGATCTGCATTCAATGCACTGGGATGGTGTTTGTAGGCCAATAAAGTCTCCATTCTATATTAAAGAGCCATAGGTGGCATCCAAAAATTATCCCTAGGGTCACTTCTGGAGTTAAGGAAAATAATTCCAATGGTTGGATTGAAATCCAATCAGATTAGGGTACTGATGGAGCCAAAGATAGATTCGACCGCTTGGTCAGAAACTACCCTATGCAGAAGGTTTAAATTCTCACTTGTCCTGCAAGTTTAAAATCTGGCCCTTTGATCTCCCAGGTCACGCAAAGATGGACCCATGAGATTGTGCCACATAACCCTCAAAAGGACTTAGAAAGAGTTTAAAATATGGCTATTGATCGGGGCCCCTAAGTGAAAATCTACAGCAACAGATGTGCAACATGGCTGACTAGGTCCACTTATCTTATCGCTACTTCGTAGTGCTTAACATGTCTTCATACATTGACCCTATGAAATGGAGAAAGCTATCACCATATCATAGACTTGAGAATGTCATTGTATTTCATCATTGTGAAACAACAATGTCTATCGCTAAATCGCAGGGTCAAGCGATAGTTAAAGCTTAACCACCGCGACCCTATGAAAAAGGCTCACTCTTTAGTACTATGGGTCATCACTATTTAGTGGGTTCAAAATTTGTATTGGTCTTAACCACCACAAAATTGTGATAACCTTTTATGTCACTACATCTATTTCGCATCTTTGGGGGGAGGGCCCCGCCGATGAGTTTGGTCTTTGCGAAATAGTGAAATGCTTATCCTTTTCGCCATTTCAGAGGGGAAACAAAATAATAAGTCCCCTGCTCCATGAAATGGCAAAAACCATGAAGCCTACTTTGGAAAACAAAAGGGGAAAAGGGAAACCGGTCGCGCCATGGACTAAGGCCCCTTTGGCTGGTAGATGTTAAGTGATTTGACCGCCTGAGTCGATCAACACAAAGATAGAAATTTAGAGTCCAAGAAGGATAGAAGGAAAAAATGCCTTAGGGATCAAGGTTTTAGGGCTCTTTAGGAGCTTTATAGTAGGGTTTTCTTAGCCAATTGGGTTTTCTCAGATCAGTAATTTTTAGGGCTAAGGTTGACATGAATTTAGTCAACAATTATAGTACCTAAAGATGTTCTAGCAACATTATCAAAGCCACGAATAGAAAGAGAATCCAATTCAATAAGAGAAGTATCTATAGTTATCTTGCGTAATAGATCAATGCTACAAACATTAAGGCCAGAGCCATTGTCAACAAGGGTTCATCTTATAGCATTACCATTAATAAGGACAACAATCATAAGAGGATCATATTGATTTTGAACTTCCTTTGAAGGTAACTCATCTTGTGAATACACAATTTGAGCTTTAGGTTATTTCAAAGGATCAATCAAAGAAGACATATTATTAGGTGTCACTGCAGGTGGGACATATAATTTCTTTAAAGCATCTTGTAATTTTCCATGATGTGTTGATGAAGTTTGATTCAAATCCCAAAGAGATATCTTAGTAGGAGTGGCTTTAAGTTGTTAAATAAGATCATACTCTTTTCCAAGATGTTGTTATATATAAGGTGTTGGTGGAAGTATTGGTTCAGAAGTAGGAAGAGAAGAGGGGATAATGAAAGGAGGATTAGGTTTCCTATTGTTCCTTGTATTATGTGTGTGGGAAACTAAATTGTAACTCTCTCAGGTGATTTGTTTGGCATATTCATAAGGACTCTTAGTGGAATAACCCCCTTGCACAATAATAACTAGTTTGTTAGGAGTGCAAAAGGAATCATTACTATAACCACCTTGAACCACAAAAGAGGCTTGTTAAGAGGTTGGGAATTTTGAGGAGGACTAGCACCTTGAACTATGATGAGGGTTTTATTAGGTGTTTCATAACCATTCACATGTATCATATTGACCAAAGGAGTTTTGGGAACATGTTAAGAAGGCGCAATAGAGCTAAAATCATTAAGTGGTTCATAAAAAGAACTATCAACCTTTAAAATTTCTTCATGAATAGGTTTTCATTCAGATTGAATAAAAGGGAAATCCTCATATAGGGGAGTATTAATGATATTAAACCCTTGTAACATAAGATCATTCTCTTGTTCCAAAGTATCCTTACAAGGGGTGTACCTATTAGGAGAAGGATCATGATGCAGAGCCCTACCCACACACCTAAGGAAAAGCCCAAAAAAGGTTAGACTTCTAACCCCTCAAATGATCACAAGGGTCCTACAAGGAAGGACTCCACACCTTGAATGAAACTACACACAAGTCCACTAGGCTTGGGCCTACTCAAGATGAGTAAATGCCTCAATACCTACCCTACATCATCCTATGAAACCCTAATCCTAAGGGATTAGGATTTGGTTCATTTATGGCCATTATAAACTGATCCAAGCACTGGTTTTGGGATTAAGCTCCAATTCCTTAGACCTCCTTTAGAAACGTACCCCTAGGCTTGTAGCCCTATTTGGTGATAAAATGGATCTTAACTCCAAAATGTTCCACACACCCATGCAAAAAAATTACCATTTCAAATACCCTTTTAGAAGTTGTGCTCATCCCCAAAATGGTTTGACTAGGTATGCAATTACAAGGTATGATCCCTTTAGAGGCCAAGAGACCTAATAGGGGCAATTAGGCCTATTTTCCAAAGAAAATACCAATAAATGAATCCAAAATGGAAAAAAAACTCTATGGGAAATTGGGGTATGGTGAGTAACCTTTAATTCCAGGTTTGCATGCCTAGAATCCACCACTATGACATTTTATGATGACTGTCCTAAATCTTGTCCTAGGTAGTCACATAGAGATGCCTACCTAATTTTTCTCCTTTCTCCACACAACCAAGTTTCCCCTACCATAAACCATGAAAAATATAAATCATAGAGGATTATATTGCATCCCTCTAAACAAAGAGTCCTCTAATGGACTAGAATGCAAGATAAGGCCATTTTCATCCAAAACCCTCTCCAAACCCTCAAGTTTTGGGTTGCAGTCAGAAGAATGGAGGGTTCTCTCTACTCCATTACAATTAGGACCTTGTACCACCACAAAAATAAATCTATTTCATCCCTCTATCTACTCCATGGATAATGTGATTCAAATCAATCCGTACAGCACGTGCAACTCCTGCAAACTCATAATTTCTGGGAAAACTATAGTATTTAGTGTTTTATTGCTTCACAAACTCCAATTAAAACAAAAACCACCTTGGGAATCATTTAAAAAAGGCTTATATAACTCTCCAATGGTTTCCCACCTAATTTGGAGTAGGTTGGAGCCTTTGAAAGGCTTCCCCCAACTGAATTTCAAAAAGTTGCACTTTTGCACTCAAAAGTTGCATTTTACAATAGTTGCAATTTTGCAATTTTGCACAAAATGTTGTCCTACTTGCTAAGGTTGGAATCCACATACATGGATCAACCAAACACTCATAAAACATGTCTAAAACCTAGCAAACACAAAACTAAACCATCTCCTACCCCCATTGACCATATTGTCCCAAATGACTTATCAAAGTGCCTAATTGGTGACATGGGCTTACATGGTCGGGTTTATTGCATAAATGAAACACAAGACACACTAAGGAACTCTAATTATCCTAGTATTCATCCTTAGGTTCATTATTTGAGTTTTGATGAGGTGACCCTGCACCAGATCAACATCATTCATATGATGGGGACTATTGAAAGAAGTGTTTATAGTCTCTTCTTGCACCCAAATGTTATCATGGATAGGAACAATTTTGGGATAGGGACTAGAACCTGTCAATAATGCTTCATCCCTAGAGGAAAGGCTATTAAAATAACATATGGTTTTAATAGGAAAGGTATCCATCATATCACCCTCTATCACCAAAGGATCCACACGGGGGAGGCACACTCTAGGAGAAGGATCAACATTACTCTTTAAAGCTTCATCATTAAGGGGGGAACCTTTGAAATAAATATTGACAATATCTTCTTGAACTAGGTTGTTCTCATGAGTAGAGCCAACTTGGGGAGAAGGAAATGATTCATCTTTAGAGGGAAGGTTATTGAAATGAATAGAAGGTGATGTGTTATTAAGGGAATTGTCACTCATATCACCCTCTTTTACTATAATATCATCTTCTTTCACTGACATACCTTCATTAGGGAGGAACAGATTAAGAAAATAATCAACATTATCATCCAATGGTTCATCCCAAATAGGAAAATCATTGAGAGAAGTGTTAAAAATATCTTCTTGCACTATGATGTCCTCATGGGCAGGGTCAATTTTCGGAGAGAGAATGCATTATTTATTAATTCTTCATCTTTAGAAGGGAGAGCATTAATAAAGATGTTATTCAAATCATCCTCTTTCCTCAAAATGTCCTTAGTATGATAGTTAGGATGTGGGTGAAATGTTAGAACAAGGTCTAAGAAACTATTATGATGCAAAGACAAGTTGATCAAAGGTCGATGTGTCATCCTAAGATTGACGACATGGAATAGGGTTCGAGGTAGCGTCTCAAAAAAAAAATTGGCAACATGAAAAGATTTGAAAATTTCCTTTTTTTGTGTGTATTTATACAATGCAATGGAAGAAATAATGTAAGGAAAGAAATAAAACTAAATGTCTAACTAAGTGAAAACATATGAACTAAACAATACAATTAATGAAAGTGCATAATCCATATGTTTAAGAAATCATTGAAAAATGAATATTTAAGTGCATACAAATCAAATCTAAACATGAAAATCAAAATTAATTCAAGTGTAAGAATGTAGGGCTCACCAAAATGTGATGGTGAAAATGGAATCAGGTAGTTTAGGACCTAATCCCACTTTAATCCATACATTAGAATACAAAAGATCCTAAGGAAGTGATTCACTTTGACTAACTCTTGTGGAAGAGAGCCAAGGAATACTTTTAGGGTTTCTATTATTTTGTTGATATGAAAGGGAATGAGATAAATGTAGGGGAATGTAAAGCTATGATAATAATATGAATTAAATCAACTCTATGACAACATAATAACAAACTAATAACTAAACCAAATTGAGACAAAAATTACAAATCTGAGAGTGGAAGTCTGATCTGCACTTGATATAAAAAACTGAGTTTGATTTGGGAGGACCGGGACGATGGGCGCTCTGGTCCTAGTGAATGTACTGATCTACAAACTAAGGTGGTATAAGCCTCATCTATCAAAATATGCACCTGATTGAGGGGGACCAGGGAACTGGGTGCTCTAATCCATGAGATCTGGGTCCAATTTTCAATAATGGGTCTATGCCTATTCATTGAGATCTCCTAGAAATTGCATGCTCTAACATAAACCTATAACTGCACCTACAAGCTAGAAAATGATGTTTTTGTGTCTATATAGGGTTTTTCCTTAGTCAAACCCCTTGTTTTTGTGATTTCCACCTCCACAAATAACCAATAATGTATTTAAAAGTGTTTGTGCCCTAGAATCTCATGTATTTGTAAGATTCCTATGAGATAAAGTGCAAACTAGAGTTCTACCATATGTTTGGAGTAAAAAACCTAAAACGAATGTAATGTAATGCTTCAAATCACAAATGAAATGTAGATCTAAAGAAATAATGTAAATTGGAAAATTGACAATGTCTATATCTGAAAACTCACATAGATATATGAAAATAACATGAAACCATACCAAACCCTAAGGAGAGGTACAAGCCAATCAACAATTAGTGATCTCCTTATTATTCTTCAATATATCCTAAGCTTTCATGATTGATGAAAAATGTTGATGAAGAATTGATGAATGATGAATCTGTTAATTGTAGACTTCACATAAAACCCGTACTTTCACTTCACAAGGATCTCCTTCATTTACTAGAGTTGGATCCTCAAATGAGGGAAAGAAAAGGTTATATATATGAAAGCCTAACTTTAATTCTGATAATGGGCTAACTTAGAATTGATAAAAATTAACACAAAGCGAGATTTAAACATTATATTACCACCAAATTAAGCTCTTGAAATTTGGGGAGAAAAAGTCGGGACTAAAATGGTAGGCATACGGGTCCGATCGACTTTTTTCCAAATTTGTAGGGACACAAGATATCGTGATTATAAACTCAAATCCAACATGGTAGGTCAATCCAAGGTGTTTATATATGTGAAAATGTTCTTTGAACATTGAAATTAGGGCATCATTAGGATTAATTAAATAAAATAAAAAGGGGTGTGCCTAGGGTTAAGGGCCCAAATTTATAATACATGAATTGATGAGAGAGGACTTTAAATTTAAAATTAATAATTAAATGCCTAAAGAAGCCCTATAAATGCAAGATGCTATGGGACACACCAAGGTGGGTGCTAACCTAATCTTGGAAGTGGACAACCCTAATTAAGGGTTTACAATTTATGACGCTACAATAGGAAAGAGTATTTAATGTCATTATAGAAGAACACTCTGCATCCTTTTGGTTCTTGATGATGATGACTTGTGATTCTAGATATAATGTCTGCATTTTGTGGATGTTGCACTATCATATTTTTTTTGGGAAGAAACACTATACCGATAGAGATTTGTGATTGAAGATTATTCTGGGTTTGTCATTGATGGCAATTCAGATCAGATATCATATCCGATATATGTAGAATTGATCTATCAAAGTTTGAGAACCCTGACATCCATTTATGCTTAAGTTTGGAAGGTGGAATACAAAGTATGGATACAATATGCAAATCTCCATTTTGGTTGCAAAGTTTTGATTGCATTGAAAGAGTTAGATGGTTAGATGTTCAAGGAAGCTTGATTCACAATTCTAGCCTCTGGTATTGATTGTCATGCAAGATTGAAGATCCGGTAACCGGTAATTTAGGAAGAACAAAGCTATTTTGGTGTAACATGTTATGTGAAATCTTTGGGATGATTTTGGTGATTAATTTCAAGTTTGAGGTGATTGAGACAACATGTGTGAAGCTTGTTATCAACTTGTTTGGGTCCGCATATGGATTGGTAATCAGATTGACCCGACTTATGGTTACATGTTTCATGTTGCGTGTTATGCAATTTTTGGAAGCCAACATGGGAATTGATTTATTTTGTTGATGTAGATATATAAGATTGATTAATTTGAGCATTTTGTGATATGGTATGAGTGAGAAAATATAGTATGAGCGATTGTGCAAAGTTTTGGAAGTCTTTGTGCTCTGGTATATGACAAAGCAACATAACAGGGCAGAGAGACAAAATAAAGAAAGAAGACTACTTGCGCTTAACCGGAACTATTTTTTGGCATATGTAGATGCTACTATTTAGTTCAGTCATTCTTGTCCTTATTTGTAATCACTTTTAAGGCAGTGAGCCTTCCTCTGAGTTGTAGCCCTCTTTGTAATTAAGTACTCAGCTCTAGACAGTGTGTCTAAATGCATGTGCATTCCCCTCTTGTAATATTATTATACTCCTGATCACAGTACTATAATATTATGGGTTCCAATCCCACAGTGGTTTTTCCCTTTTCGGGTTTCCACGCAAAAATTCTTGTGTTATGTTTTTGTGTTTTCTTTCATTCAGTTTCTGCACTTTACTTTTATTCATTGGTGTCTAGTGGTTTAAAAACCAATTAAAGAAGGTTGTTAATTACAAAACATTGATTCACCCCCACCCCCTCTTAGTGTTCATTGATTCCAAAAATTTGTATCAAAACCTAGTTCCTCCAATGAAGCCTAACAACTTGAGGAATATTCAGAAGATTGAATCAATAGACTTTGGTTTGCAGAGACAACTTATTGTGGCACTTGAAGACTTAGATGTATCAAGGAAAGAAACAAGTGATATGAGAAGAAATTTGAGTGATGTAGAAAATTTCATTGAGTCATTGAAAGATCAAGTGAACACATCTAGAGAGAAGAGAAAGGAGCTGATGGACAAACTTAAGGAGAAACAAGAGAAATGCATTGATAATCAAGACAAGACATATGAATGTGAAAAAACTTGCTAGAGATAATACATTCTTGAAGAATGAAATGCAATCCATTGTGATGAAGCTGAAAAAAGAGATTGAAAATAGGAAGAAAAATGAAGAAAATTTGACTCAATCATTGAAGGATAGATTTGATGAATGTTGCAGAATGAATCATGAGAATGACCTGCTGAAGCTTGAACTGATACAAACCAAGAATATTGAGCAAGATCTTGATAGATAGATCATAATCCTGAGAGATGAACTTACCACTACTAATGGGTACAAAGAAAAGTTCAATTCTAGCTCAACCAGGTTGGATGAGATGCTGAAAAGTTAGAAGAACAAAGGGGAAATGGGAGGACTTGGATTAGAGAAAGGAGAAAGCTCTGGATCTAGTCAAAGAAATCATTAGAAGAACAAGAAACCTCTGGTAAGATAGCCTAATGCTTATAAATTTAATGGTAAATATTTTGTTTGTAATAAATTTGGTCATATTGCAAGTCAATGCAGAAATATAGCTAATCAGAATACTACATCATTCTTTGGTCAATGTTTCAATTGCAATAAATATGGTCATAAGTCAGTTGAATGCAAAAGTATGGTAAATAGGATAAATGTAAGATGTTATGCTTGTGGAAGATTTGGACATATTGCTAACCAATGCATATCAAAGGAAAATCAAGGGAATTTTAGGCCTAATCAGAGAAACAACATTGTTTGTTATGCTTGCAACAAATCGGGACATATTAAAAAATATTGTAGAAGCAAGAATATGAGAAAGAATGATCTGATAGACAAGAACAAAGCATATAATAAGGGAAAAGTGAAGGTTGAAGAGATCAAAGAGAATCACAAGAAGATGTGGGTTAAGAAGGAAGATTCAAATGCAGCAAATGGTTTCGCACCTGATTCCTTTTTTGGATCTTCATTTGGTAACTAAGGCATCTTGACCTTAGGGGGAAGCTTTTCATGCATATCTTTAAAAAACCCCTTGTTGAGATCTATAACCAGTTGCAGATGGTTATAGATGACTATAAATGATGTGTAGATGATCCTAAGAGATATCCAGAAGATTTGATGTTGATTTGATGCTCTGGTAGTGTTGATGAGTTTCATGGCATCCAAAAGAACGTTCATGGCATGAGTTTTATGGTTGTGTTGATGAGTTTCATGGCATCTAGAAGAACTTTAGGGTTGAGAATTTATTGCACCTTAAAGTTAGGTATGCAAAAGATTAAAGGGCATTTTAACATTCATTTTTCACATTGCAAGCGAATTGAAAGAGGAGTGTGGCAAAGAAGTTTGTATAGAGAAAATAGAGCTTGTGAAGATTCGACAAAGATTTATTGCATCTGATAGAAGTCAAAAGGTATTCTTTGAGTTCAAAGCTATCTATTCATAACCTAGATTGTGATTATGGCATCTTCTAGTTTTGGTGTGGTTACTCCACTTGTTGTCAAGATAACCTATAGGGAAAGGCCTCAATTCAAGAAGCACCCATACAAATCAATGGAAGATTATCAGAATGGTGTGTTCTCATCTATCCCATATGGGGTATTGCATGTCGAGGACATTAGGGCATATATTCACTGCAATATTGAGGAGCTTGGAAATATAGAAATGTTATCTCTATACACCAAGCAGATGATTGATGGTATAGACATTCTTAAACCCGATTTTAAATCTTTGCAAGATAAGGGTTTCATTCAGTTCATGAACTTTCCATCTTTCAATGAACCTGAATCGGTTAGGTATATTTTGAGTAGAGTACATCATGAATTCATATGGCTAGATAAAACTTACAAGATTACTAGGACTTCTATCCAGGCAGTAACATGTTTGAAGCAACCAATGAAGTCCCTGGTCTAAGAAATGTAAAGAACACCAATGCAACAGAGGTAACGGGTTCACAACATGATAACAAATCCATGGCAATAAGTGATATTGTTGAGTATGATGTGAGATTTGCGTCCATGGTGACTGGCTACAAGATATATCAATCTAGGAGGGTTAATTCTATTGGCATTATAACAGACAAGGAGAGATTGTTGGTATTTCAATAAGGATATTGAGAAGGTTGTTGATGATTATGGATATAACTGATTAAGGTTGTTTACTATCTTAATATTATTATTTTATCATTGATGTCAAGAAATTGATTTTCTAATTCAGTATGATGTTGCCATATCTTGAGAAGTTTGATTTGATGAGTATAAAGATGTCGGTAAAAGACACAGAAAGAATATGATGAATAAGGGGAGAAATAAGTTATTCAATGGGCAACTATTACCAAGTTAGACAATGATGAGATCATGATGTTTAGATTGTTTTGATATCATACATATGTTATTGATTGTAAGGTTGATACTATACTATGTTACCGAGCAAAGAACCTAGTCGGTAAACCCTAAGGTTATCGCTATCGGTTAATGAAGGCGGTATGTCTACCGAGTGAAGTTTAGTATTTACCGAGTTGCAACCGAGTAATAATAGAATGCATTGAATGAATAAAAGAATTATTTAATGAAGGAAGTTGATGAGGTGGCTATGATTAAATGATTGGTATGTCGTGAATAAAGTTTGTTAAAGAATCTATGGCAAAGGAAAATCGGCAGGAAGATCTACAGCTCAGATTGAGCCCCAATACCCTAGCACAAGTTCCAAAAAATGTACAAAAGTTCCAAGGCAGGGTAAAACATTTTCAGATCGAAGGATACATTGAACTTGGTCAAAGTTTGAAGATCTGATGGGTATGATTGATCATGGGAAATGTGATCAAGGAGATTAAGCAGTTGGCAAATTGTTTATAAATAAGGAACTGTTGATAAACAATGTATGCAGGCAAGTGTATGCACAAGGATGCTACATAGTGATTACCGAGCACAGAAGCTTGAAGACTTGTTTGAATAACAGAGTATAGAGCCTAGTAGATGGACAAGATTAGTCCTATTGTATTGAGAAAATAAGAATCTGCTTTAGCATTTTAGATGTGAAGTTGCAGATAGATTTTTATTACTGTTATTTTGTGAAGGGACAAAAAATCTCTTAACCGAGTGGACTTAACAGTCTTATTTGTAAAAACTTCTAGCAAGGTGACATTCTAATTGAGTGTTTGAAATCCTTTAACAAGGTCACTTCTAACAAGGTGAAGATCCTAACAGATCTGAGGGAAATCCCTTAACTGGGTCACATCTAGCAATGTGTTTGTAATCTTTAATAGGATTTGCTTTTAACCGAGCATAATCTAGAAGAGTATATTTCTTAGTGGGTCCTAAATCCCATAGTGGTTTTTCCCTATTTGGGTTTCCACGTTAAATCTGGTGTTATGAGTGTTATGATGTTTATATGCTTTTGAGTTTGCATGTTTAGCAGTTTTGGTTATATTACTAAAGTATATGTTACTGAGGTTGAATCTGTTGTTTTTATGGAAGATTAAGTTTGTATGATTCACCCCCCTTCTCATCTTATTAGCTTGGCATCTGTACTTAACATTAAGTATCAGAACTATCAAATTTAGTCTCTGACACTGCAATTTATGCAACATATAAAATTCTAAAGGAGAACAAGTTGTATGACTTGTACAGAGTACTATTGAGTGAATTAAAGAGAAACTTGAAGAAGATGAAGTGAGATAAGAAACATGTCTTTACGTTTGTCACTAGCTTGATTGTCTATTTAGCACTCTATTTCATGAATGAGATCCACAGTGTAGGTAAGGTACAGTTGGCATATGATAAATCAGTGGTTGTGCAGATTAAAGAAGCTTTACAAGGATTGGGTGATGGACAATCACATAAAGAAGTTCTGTGGGTTTATTTCAAATAATTCCAAACATGATGCCGAGTAGAGAGAGGATTCCAAAGGAGATTGTAGAGAAATATGATGACACCATATGCTTCATGGTATAAATTGATCAATGTTTGATGGAAGTGGTAGAACCTAGAATAGTATGGATCATGCCCATTGGGTATGAAGTAGATTCTAATACTCTTGACATGTATTCTCAACATCTTTTGAGAAAACCGGTGGATCAGGAGTAAAGATTTGGCACCTACAAGGAGAAAATTCTAAGTTTGCATTCTCAATTTACCAATCCGAGTATGTAGAAGAGGGTAAGGAAAGAGGTAGAACAACTCGCTGAAAAAATGGGTATCACAAAGGAAGTTGTCCGTAGGGATAGAGAGAATAATATTATAAAAGAGGAGGACATAGTGCAACCTAAGAAGACTAAACCTACCTCTACTCCTCTAAATCCAAGGAAAACTAAGTCAGCACCTTCCTCTAGTGCACAAAATCCTCTTCCTCCACTTAAACCTCAAACCATATCAACTGGTGGACTAGAGAAGAGGAAGAAAGGGAAGCCTAAGAGAATATATGTGACAGCCACTACTAAGGAAGAAATGGTATGATTAAGCAGTGCAGGAAGTTAAGAAGACTACTACCTCTACTAGGGTAGTCCAAAAGCCACCATCTGGTGAAGGACAGACAAGCAAGAAGCAGAAAATTGGAGTTGAGCAATCTGACGGACCTTTCTCAAGAAATAATCCTAAGTCTGAGCTTGATGAAGCTCTGAAATTAGGTAAAATAGAAGGTACTTATACTATTGTTCCCCCAATGTCATTAAGTGAAATTGTTGATGAAGTGGTAAAGGAAGGAAATCTAAAGAATATATCAGTATATTATGAGAAATGTGATAAAAATAATCAAAGGGCAATAGATGAAGCCATTTTATAGTATATGAATGTATATAAAAAAGCCCTGATCAAATTGTCATCTATGATTCTGAAGGGTTTGTATGATATTTTGGATGCCAGAAGGCATACGACTAGTTTGGAGGATGAAAGAATAAAAATAATACGTATTAGTTAATTTGTGTTTTGTGATTTCTAAGGCTGAAGTTGACAGACTATTTAAGATTGCAAAAGATAGATTTAGAAGCAAAAAGAGAGTTAATAAGATCATGCTCAGAAAGATAGATGAAGTAGCCAAGGATACAAAAAAAAAATTGAAACAATTTTGGAAGAGCACAAATATGAGGTTAATCCAACAAAAGCTAACACCCCTATGGAAGTGCATGTACAAGATCAATAGGATGATACCTCCACTCCAGATGTGTAGACAAATGATCAAGATAAAATTGGAGATGACACTGCTAATAATCAGAAGGTTAATGATTCAGGTGAAGCTGATAAGAATCCTTCAATGATAAATGTTGAATCTGAGAAGGTAGCTGAGGAGGTTAGAGATGAAAAGGATAAAGATGCTGAGAAAGGTGAAGAAGCAGAAAAGGTGGAGAAGGAGAAGGAAGGAGATAAGATTTAATATGTTCTAGCAGCAAGAGTGTTAGGATTCCCAAAGATACTAAGAGGGGGAGGGGGTGAATTATTATGTTGTCAGTTAACAAATTTTCTGACCTTATTAAATAAATTGCATTCCAAAATAGTGTGTCGGTAAACAAGAATTAATGCAATAAATATGAAAAATAAGCACAACATAGAAACCACACCATAACACAAGATTTTTAACGAGGAAACCCAGTGTGGGAAAAACCTCGGTGGGATTTGTGACCCATAATATTCACTCATTGGCCAATGAATGGATATTACTTACAATAGGGGCCTACACATGCAGGAAGGCCAACTGCCTAAAGCTCACTGCTTAATTACAAAAAAGGAAGTCTCACTAACTTACAAAATGGATTATGCAAATCCAATATAATGTACTGCTTTAGTTCAGTATCTGCTATGTCAAGTTCAGTACCGGTTTAAGCTCATACAATAACCATAAACCTTACTACAAAATCTGCCTTAATATTCGCATGTTACTTCTGCAATAATCTTCCCATGTCCACATCTTAAATGATCTAGAAGATCTCATACTTATATATGAGTCTTATTACAATATGCCTTTTCGGCTTACAAAAAGATATTACAATTAAATAAAAAATACAATAATTAAAATCCCGTCGGCCAGGGTGCCGATAATCATCTTTGTCATTGTCGGTGAACTATTTGCCAGTGTCGATGCCTATCGGTGCCATACGATTGCAAGGCTTCCATCAATGACAATACCTTCAATAACCTACAATTTCTCATTGGAGTGTGCAATGCCAACAATCTCCCCCTTTGACATTGATGGCAACACCCATGAGAAAAATTCAAAAATATATCCAAAATTTGAAGTCCAAAAATCTTACCAAAAACTGTGTGCTCGCCCTGAGCAAATGATCTCTTTTGTCCATCATTTTTCTCATCTCTACTACTCCCCCTTTGAAATCAATGGCAAAGGCTGTCAAAAATGTCAACTGAGTGTAGTTCTCAGCTAGAACCCTATAATCGGTTGGTTACAATCTGAAATAGATCTGCCAATGCAAAATTTAGGCTCTGAGTGAACCTTTCACTATCCTTCAATGTTGCTTCAGTCCTTTGAATTGTACCGGTGAGGATGTGCATTTTCTCTTCTGGTGTCTTTAGTTCTAGAACAAATGCCTCTAAGATCTTTTTTCTCAAAGAGATGAGGTTGTCAAGTTTAGAACCAAGTCTACATTTAAGCTCTTTTGCCTTGAATTTTATTCTTTCCTTCTCTTTTTCAAATTTTTCAATTTTCTCCTCAAAACCTTCTATTTCCTGCTCTATAACAGATATGGGTTCAGATGAACTAATGAGATTATCAACAATATCATTTATTTCTTTTTGTGCTTTACTAATTTTCTTGTCTATATTCACTGTCAAAATATCAGTCTTGCATGTGTCTCTGTACATCTCCTTAAATTCCATTATTGTTTTTCTTAGTGCTAGTAGGAGTGTTTCAATATGTCCCATGCACTTCTTTATTGTCTCATCAAAAATTTCTCCTTTTCTCTATTCATTTTGTCACTAAATGTTTCCTCATTAATCTGATCAACTATTAATAAGTTGTCGGTGATATACTTAGACAATGTGTCTAATTGACTTAAAGAATATTTATTGTCCACATTGCACTTGGGTGCAATCAATTTTAGAATAGGAATTGTATCATCAATAGCTTTGTATGCAAGTGCATTACAATCTATTATTTTCTTGATGGAATCCAATAGTACCTCTGTCACATTAGTTGGTCTGAATTATGTCATGGATGAACCAAATGATTGTCCAACTGCCTTAACAATCTACATTCCATTGGTGTGAGTAACCTCTTTTCTTGTATTGACCTCTGATAGGTTAGTTTGTGTCTGCATCTCAATTAGCAAAGGCTTGGGTTTCTTAGTAGTTGTCGGTGGCACTATCTCAGTTTGAACCTGTACCTCAACCTTTTTCTCTTCCTGTTTCTCAGTGTGTACCTCAATTTGTTTCTTTGTGCTTTCTATTGCCAGTTACTCAGTATCCACCTCTGAACTATCCACTGTCAGTATCTCTAACTCTGTGGGTTTTTCAATGTGTGCACTAGTAGTATTAGTCACCATTCCAGAAGCTAGGCGATCAACTGATTCTTCAGTTTGTGTCTCAACCCCAATTTCAATATTTTCAACTGTATGCTCTACATGTGTTTCAACTACAATACTCTCAGCCAATGGCTTAGTTGCCACATCTTTCTTTTCACCAGTAGTTTCCTTATCAATCACAATATTTACCTCTTGTGTATCAATGTTCATTGTGTATAAAACTTCTGAATCGGGATTGGTGTCCTCATGCGTTGTTTCCAACTCAACATTATCAATAGTCGGCAGTGTATCAACAGTCTCAACCGATGGAGTATCAGAAGGAGGTTGGGGAAAATTGTCTATCACTTTTATGCTTGGAGGTCCACCTACCTTGACTTTACCTTTGTCCTTATCCTTTTGGTAAAATCTGAAAGTTTTGGGTCGTTTGAGCTCTACTTGCTTCTCTTTCTCCACAAAGAAGATATCCCATTTATCCGCTATCTCTTTAGAGATTTCATTCACTCTTCCAACCATTAAACCTACATGTCGGTGACAACTAGAAAATACTGTCCTGTTTGCCTCACTTATCAATTCATCAATTTCTTCTGCTGATTTAACTGGATGAACTGCAAGTAATTTTTTAACTTTTATTTTCTTGTCCAATTCCGTAATAGCTAGTCTTTTTGCATCAAGTCTCCTATACAAATCACTCGATAAATCATCTACAACTTCTATCAAAAATTTCTTGTAAATGTTTAAGTGTAGAATGATACTGTTTTCTATGTTTTCCTTTTTTTCATTAGTAAGAGTATCATACAATTTACTGACATTAGACAAGTTTCCTTCATCTGTTATTTCATTCAAAAGATTGTCTGAAGGAGGAATAACCTATTTTTCCTTCTTCTTCCTTGGGGTCATTTTCTTTGCTGGGGGCCTTACTAATAGTTGTTTCCTTCTTGTTCTCTTTGGTGTAGGAGAGGGTGCTGGTGAAGGTTTTCTTTTCCTTTCTACTCTCTTAAACTCAGCTGGGATTTCACTGTCAGATGAAGTTCCAACTGGTGAAAGATGAGCTTCCGGTTGTATCCCTTCCAAGTCACTCTCCTTAATACCAGTGATATCCAATATGTTTTCCTTGATCTCTTTCACCCGTTTAGTTGCTTTCCTGATAGATTGTTCTCTTTTCTTCCTTCATTTAAGTGTTTGTACCTTGCTCTCAATATATGGTTTCAGCATTTCTAAATATTTCCTCTTCATGTTCTTTAGGGTCTTCAAGTAGGGCTTTAGCATATGTCTCAATTATGTTTGTCATCTACCTCATAACCCATTTCTATTACCCAAATAGTTCTAGGAACCACTGCTTCCATCCAGATTTCATCTTTCTTTATAACAAAACATATTTCCTTCTGATATTTGTCATCTATGCTCCGAGATAACCTTTCCCTTGTTTTCATTCTAGCCTTAAATTATTGGAAGTATTCAATTATGTTGTTTTACCTATCATCTCCCATGTTGGTAAAGATATCCAAAAGTTGTTTGCCTATCGGTATGTCAAAACCAAATTCTTTCATACCTATACCGGGAACTTCCTTAGTAATTTATAGCATTAGGCACACAAGTAGATTACCAAATCTGAAAGTACCTTTCTTATCAACTTTAATTTTCTTTAGATTGTCAATCAATTCATCCTTTAGCCATTCACATATATCTATCTTAGCATTATTGTTCACCATGTCATAAGCACTCTTGATACATAAACTAGAAACAGAGTTCAAACTGTTAGCATGTGTATTTTTGTATCCTAGTATCATGCTAATGAATCTGACATTTATATCTTTCACATCATTGACTCTTAAGGATCTATTGTCATGGGTTGCACCAGTTAGTGTCATCACAGTGTTGTTTGGAACTTTCTTAGTTCTGTTAGGCCTACTACCGGTGGAAGGTAAGCCAATCACTGCCCTAACTTCTTCTTTTGTGATCTTGTGGATGGAGTCAAGCCAAAAGAATTCCCCATGAACTCTGCTAAGTATAATCCTAACAACTTAGGGAAATCGGGAATACTAAGTATTTCCACAAAACCTAGGGTTTCTATGATTTTATGTTCCAGTTTCACAATACCATTCTCATCCCAAATTACAGTCCTATACATGTTCATAATTTCATCAGCACCAAGTTCCTCAATATGACAATGTATGCATATCCTAGGGTCTTCTGCATATGCAACTCCTTTGGGTATTTTAGAGAATGCACCTAGGGTATCATCCTGCTTTGCTACTTTGGGTATGATCTTAAATGCAGGCCTAGGGCATTTAACCACTTCAACAATAGTAGGGTTTGCAATGAATTCAGGTGCAGAGGAGGAAGCCATTTGATAAATACCTTAATCTTCCTTTAGGTTTGGATGCTTAAAAGATTTTGCTTCACTTCTCATTGTGGATGCCTTTGCTCAGGTTTTTCGCACTCTTAGGAAATTTGAATGCTCGATGAGTGAAAAAGAGTGAAAAACACTTGCTTTATAATGTCCTTTCCTTCAACTACCACAACAAATGTATGGCAGTTAAGTGAAAACTTAACACATCTACTGGTAAAGAATTATTTCATCTCCTTACCATCAACCGAGAGTAAAGTAGCATGATTTTCAATTAGTTGCCATACCCCCAAAAGGTTTATTTTCAGTTAGATGAAGAATCTCTTGTTGGTGAAGGAATAGTCTCACCAACATTCTAATCTCTCTTTGTAATCCATTGTTTTGAAAATTCTTGCTTTACCTCATCAACCTTCTCTTTACCTTTCAAACTGGGTCCTTTGTTATTTGTTGGTGATGTCTTACTTCTACAAAATTTTGTAATATGTCCAATCTTGTTACAAGCATAACAAGTCACATTGTTTTTCTGAATAGCTTTTCCATATCCTATGCCAATATGTGTTCTGCATTGATTAGATAAGTGTCCAAATCTTCCACAAACATAACATCTTACATTCATTCTGTAGTTTTCTGAATTATGACCAATTTTATTGTATTTAGAACATTGACCGATGGGTGCATTAGTGTTCTAATAGTTTCTAGATCTACATTGATTTTCTCTATGACCATACTTGTTACAGTTAAAGCATTTTTTATTAAATTTGTAGGCATTAGGTTGTCTTACCAATTTACTGTGATCAGTACCAAAGCTTTCACCAACTTCAAAGCCAAGTCCATTAGTATCTCCATTAGGTTTCTGATTTTTCAACATATCATCAAATTCTTCAAAACTTTTCTTGAATTTCTCTTTATGTTGATTTGCAGTAGCCAACTCATTTTCCAAGAAATCCTTCTATCTCATGAGTTCAGTTTTATCATGTTCCAAGTGAATCAGATCCATCTTTAACATATCATTTTCATGACCGAGTCTTAGATTTTTATTTCTAGCATCATTGATTGTCCTAGCCAAGTCATCTTCATTCTTCTTTCTATCTTAAGTGTCTTTACAAAATCTCATAGTCATATCTTGCATCTCATTCCTCAAGGTCATGTTTTCTTGCTTCATCTTGCTTACAAAATCATTAAGAGTTTCATTTTCATCATCATCACTTTGTATCTTCTCATGAAGTTCTCTTCTTTTATTTCTAGCAATAGTAAGATTCTCCTGAAGTCCTTGAATGATTTCATGTGCAGCCTTCAGATCATCTTCAAGTTTAATATTCTTCAACTTTTTTGCATCATAATCTGCAAGAGTTGTTTCCAATCGCTTTCTCAAGTTATCCATCTATACCGGTGTCAGAATCTCCCTCAAGCTATTAGGCTTTTAAAAAAAGAGGACCAGGCTCTGATACCAATTGTTAGGATTCCCAAAGATATTTAGAGGGGGGGGTGAATCAGTATCTTGTTGGTTAACAGATTTTCTGACCTTATTAAACAAATTCCATTCCAAAACAATGTGTCGGTAAACAAGAATTAATGTAGTAAATTTGAACAACAAGCACAACATAGAAATCACACCATAACACAATATTTTTAATGAGGAAACCTAGTGTGGGAAAAACCTCAGTGGGATTTGTGACCCATAATATTCACTCACTAGCCAATGAATGGATATTACTTACAATAGGGGCCTACACATGCAGGAAGGCCAACTGCCTAAAGCTCACTGCTTAATTACAAAGGAAGTCTCACTAACTTACAAAATGGATTATGCAAATCCAATATAATGTACTGCTTTAGCTCAAAATCTGCTATGCCAGATTTAGTACCGGTTTAAGCTCATACAATAGCCATAAACCTTACTCCAAAATCTGCCTTAATATTCACATGTTACTTCTACAATAATCTTCCCATGTCCGCATATTAATTGATCTACAAGATCTCATACTTATATACGAGTCTTATTACAATATGCCTTTTCGGCTTACAAAAAGATATTATAATTAAATACAAAATACAATAATTAAAATCCTGTCGGCCAGGGTGTCGATAATCATCTTTGTCGTTGCTGATGTCGGTGCCTACCGGTGCCATAGGATTGCAAGGTTGCCATCAATGACAATACCTTCAATAACCTACAATTTCTCATTGGAGTGTGCAATGCCAACAAAGAAACATTGGGGACAAAGGGAAACAAATTATCTCAGACAAAGATCTCACCTTAATACCTATTTATCTTAACTCCCTATCTATGGTTCAAGCACTGAAGCTTGCAGCTCTCGCATAGGCCAAGGCAAGTGAGGACTTACTTAAGTATCATACAGAAGACAAAGAGCTGATATATATGGCAACAGATGTGCTGGAGAAAATTTTGCCATCTTTTAAACAAGACACTACAGATTCACCCTTCGAGAAGTTAAGGAATATGTTGAAAGCAATTGATTCTCATTTTGTATCCTTAGAGAAAGTGGTTGATTCAAAAGTTTTGAGTCATTTTAATGCTATGCAGCTGAGAATAATTTTGAAAATGGTTGAAGGCTATAGGGTTAGTTTAACTACCAGTCTAAAATCTATACAGAAAGCATTGGACGAAGGCGGTAAGATATATAAGTCATGTCTTATTTTGCCCAAGTTTAGAATAGAAATTGATAAGAAGATAAAGTAGTGTGAAGGAAAAAGTTAGCCAGTATTTCTCGGTCCTTTGCCCCCCAATCAGTTTTTGCTAGTAACTGTCAAGTTCAAGTGATGGTTCTACTGAACAAAATCAAGAGCCTTAATCAAGAAAAGGATAGAATAATTGGCAGAGTCGGAGAACTCCAAAATTTGATAACTCCCTAGTTAGATACCTTGCTAAGCAGTTAGTAGGATGCAATGAATGGTCCGAATAAGAGTGTTTTGGTAGATTGTAGAGGAGCAGAGATGAATGCTAATTTATTTAGTGCTCTGATAAATATTTTGGAGAATTTGAAGAAGGGTTGGGATGATCACCTGCTGTCCCTGAAGACCATTTTTCCAGTTATCTTTAAATTCATGTAATATATTGAGTATACTCTTGTATATAAATTTTGGTGGATACTTGTCTTTGTCATTGTTGGCAAAGGGGGAGAGAAAGGTATGAAAAATGATGCACATTATTAGGGGGAGCTTATTTAGTTGTTATAGTTTTGAAATATTGTAGTGACAGTATCATTTTTCACCAGTGTTGCCATCAATCCCAAAGGGGAAGATTGTTGGCAAGAGACATCGTACTTGTAGAGATTTGTGATTGAAAATTGTTTTGGGGCTGTCATTGATGGCAATTCAGATCAAATATCATATCCGGTATATGTAGAATTGATCTACCAGAAGTTTGAGAAGCCTGGTATTCATTTATGCTCAAGTATGGAAGACAAAATATAGAGTATGGATACAATGTGCAGATCTCCATTTTGGTTGTGTAATTTTAATTGCAGTGAAAGAGTTAGATGGTTAGATGTTTGAGGTGGCTTGATTTGCAATTCTAGCCTCTGGTATTGACTCTCGTGAAAGATTGAAGATCCGGTAACCAATAATTCAAAAATAACATAGCTATTTTAGTGTAACGTGTTATGCAGAATCTTTGGGATTTTGAGATTATGATTGAAACAACCAAGATCAAAGAGACCAATAGATAGCACAATGAAAAGAGAGATAAAATATGACAAGAATAAATTGTATTCCTATCAAGATGCAAAAGAGATCAATTGGATCATCAAGAATTAAATGCAATGTATGATGAGCTTGCTTATAAAGGAAAGGCTAAGAGACAAGAGAACACACAAATATGACATGTGGCTCAATGAGATGCAAGGGTAGGTAGGAGAAATAGTAAAATATTTCACATGAATTGGATCACCCACTGAAGGTGGAATGTAACAACAATATCACACCATAAAAGGTGGAAATTATCCTACATACACACTCCCAATGTATGTACATCTCCCTAAGTGTCTCATATGCAAACTACAATGTAATGCATGTACCTAAGTAAAATTAAGTAAAGTGTAATTATATCCAACATGAATAAATAATTACACCAACACCCCCTCTTAAGTGCAACTTAGGGGAATGTACTTAATTCTACAATACAACTAAGCAATGCAAGATGGGTCCCGACTACAAGACCATGTTAGGTACCCATGTACAAATGCAAATGCAATCTCCCATAAAGTGGGGAAAGAGAGAAAAAACCAATGGGAAAAAACCCTTCCCCAAAAGAGAGATGAAAACTATATACAAAGAACTCTCAAAGAAGTATGAAAAGGACAAAACCCCATGTGAGGAAAAAGTACCCCCCCATATGAGAGAAGGAGAGAGATGAATTAGCCCCCCATCAATGTAGAATCTGCACCAATGGTAGAAGTGTTGAACACAGAGTACCAGTGAGAGGGGGATTGAATCAGTGGTTCCTAAATATTGTTGACTTTCAAATCAACTTCAGAATGCTAGTTAACCACTCAATCTCTAAGCAACCAAACTGGTAAAGAAAAAAGGAAAACTAAAGAGATCAAACACACAAGTGAAACTCACAACACTAGATAAACGAGGAAAACCCAATATGGGAAAAACCTCAGTGAGAAATGTTGTTGGAAACTACTACTCCAATCCAGCCTCACAAGTAAAACACCAGGTTACAAAGATTTAGGGCACCAACCCAAGGAGCACCAACCCCTACACTTTTAGGGCACAAACCTAAGGAGCACCAACACCTACACCAGGCTTCAACTTGGTGATGTATATTGAAATGCTAATTGAATACAATTAAGGCTTCTTGTTCAAATGAATTATGCAACTCTTCGATCAAATAACTCACTATCGGTTGACACTCTTTTCTCCTCTACTAAATCTCACACCACCAGTTGTGAGATTACTTTCTCTAATTCTCAGCCTTTGTTATCTTCCTCTCCCTTTCTCACACAGTCTCTCAGCACTCTGTCTCACACTTGGATGTTGCCTACTCTACCACACCTTGCTAGTTAGGCTCAAATGAAAAACTATAGTTATGTCGGTAGAATCCTCTCACCGATATGCTTTCTCACATACTCTGCAACTATTTCTAAGGCTATAAAATTTTTCTTTTTACTAACCCTCTCTCTTTTCTCTTCCACTTCTCAACAACATCAACAACCTCTGATTTGAGCTCTCCTCTTTTTATACATGATTTCCCATCGGAAATCAATTTAAACTTTGGAGCGGTTAGGGTTTCCTCTTCCTAACACAATCTTCATGAGATCCAATCCAGCTTGTCTTGGATCAATCACTTGTCCTTCAAAGATGCATATGTACATGGTTTCCATTATCTAATCCATATTTGCTAAAAATAGCAATCTCAAATAAGATCTCCTACCTTGAAATCCATTGACATGTAAAACACTTTAGCTGTTTCCTTTTCAAGGTCTTCCTAAATAGGATTTTCTTTATATTGATCTAGGCACCAACTACTCCCTGATCTTCCTCTGTCATTGTTTCTTCCTTGAGCCGGAATGGTCAGATACAATCCCATGATTTGTGGTTGTCTTATTAATGGCGATTATCTGTTTCAATGACTCTGTCGATGGGGCTTCATTGACCATAGCATGTTTGCCACCTCTACTCCTCATGGCATCAAAATGATCAATATGTGGCCCACCAACACACAGTCAATCCAGCACACTCATACCAGTACATCCCTTTGCTAGTAGAACTTTCTTCTTCTGTTAACCAGTAGAGAATACTATACCGGTAACACATCTTCACCTCCAGTGGTTTGAGACAACTTTAACATTCTGCCTTTTCATCATAAACCAACAACCATCATTTAGACCAGTTTATGCCTTACTGGTAAGCCTTCATTCTTTCTACTCACAATCATGTGAATATCCATCATGTTGGTTGACATCAATGGCAACTTAATTCCAAAATGCCAACAATCTCCCCCTTTGGAATTGATGTCAACTTCTCATGAGACACTCCATACTAGTAAATTTCTCCCTCTTTGACACAATGACAGGGTATTGTGCACTCCCCCTTTGCTCCATACCAAGCTCCCCCTTTGACCGCTATCAACTCCCCCTAAACCATATAAAGCCTTCCAAGATAGATGACATAACTCCTAACTTGTGTCAGAGGTACTCAGAAGTTCTTACCGGTAATGGTTTGGTGAAAATGTATGCTACTTGTTCACCAATAGGAACATAATCCATCCTTACCTCATGTCCTTCAACATTCTCTCAAAGAAAGTGATACTTGATTGCAACGTGCTTTGTTCTGGAATGCATGACAGGATTCTTTGCAATGTTGATTGCACTAGAATTGTCACACCAGATGAGAATAGGATTAGTGATGTCTACTTGTATGTCTTTGAGGGTCTACTTCATCTAAAGAACCTGAGAGCATCATGTAGCAGCAATAATGTATTCAACTTCAGCAGTTGATAGAGAGACTGAGTCCCACTTCTTGCTATTCCATGAGACCAACCGGTCACCTAGGAAGAATGCACCACCACTTGTGCTCTTTCAATCATCAATGCAACCTGCCCAATCAACATCAGTGTATGCTTCTAAGATAAAATCTCCTTGTTTAGGATACCACAACCCATAGTTGAGCATCCCTTGTAGGTACCTAAAAATTTTGCTAACAACATTTATATGTGACTGCTTTGTTGTAGCTTGGAATCTGGCCACCATGCATACTTCCTGAACTATATCTAGTCTTGAAGCAGTTAAATATAGTAGACTTCCTATCATGGATCTGTACAGAGTCTAATCCACCACTAGTGATTCATCATTCTTGCTTAATTTTTTACCGGTTAACATAGGGGTGTTAGATTCAATGACAGTCCCAAAGACACTAAGAGGGGAGGGGGGGGGGGGTGAATCAATGTCTAACCGGTTAGCAGAATATTTAAACTTATTAATAACTTTGCACCCCAAAATAGTGTACCGATAAATAAGAATTATTGCAATAAACAAAGATAATAGAGACAACATAGAAACACACCATAAAACAAGATATTTAATGAGGAAACCCGGTGTGGGAAAAACCTCGGTGGGATTTGTGACCCACAATATTTATTCACTGGCCAATAAATAAATACTACTTACAATGAGGGGCCTGCACATGCAAGGAGGCCAACTGCCTAGAGCTCACTGCTCAATAAAGAGTCACACTGACTACAAAATGGATTATCAAATCTAATACAATGTACTACTCAAAACAACATCTCTCATGCCAAGTTCAGTACTAGTTTAAGCTCAGTCAATAACCAAAACCTTCACTGTCAACTATATCACCTTATACAAAATTGCCTTATACTCATCATCCATCTACTTCTCTCTCTATCTTTAAAATGACTTATAAGATCTCATACATATATGAGTCTTTTACAATATACCATGTCAGCTGGGGTGTCGATATGCTTGTTACCGATGTAATATAAATGCTAGTGACTTGTCTGTCGGTTCCGGTGTCTGGCGGTGTATGAAGAAACCAATTGTCGGTGACTTTCCAGTTGGTTGCCAGATGGTTACCATCAATGACAACATCAACTATTCTCATAAGAGTGTAGAATACCAATAGGGGGTACTTACTGGTTTATAGTCTTCCAGTTGAAATTTATTCAATATCTCCATTGCATACTTGATTTGTGAGATGAAGATTCCCTTATCTTGTTGTAATATCTTCAACCCAAGGAAGTATGTCAATTCACCAAGCATTGACATCTCAAACTCTGACTGCATCTGATTAGCAAATTCTTTGCAGAGGGTGTCTTTGTTTCCTCCAAAGATAATGTCATCTACATATACAACCACAAGGATCATGTGATATCCATCTTTCTTTATGTACAAATTCCTATCTACACTTCCCTTTTTGAATCCTTTCTCCTTAAGGTACTGAGCTAATCTTGAATACCATGCTCTAGGAGCTTGCTTTATACCATACAAGGCCTTCTTCAACCTACACACAAATGTCTCATCTTCATGTAGTAGAAACCCTTCTAGTTGCTCCATGTACACTTCTTCCAAGTTTCCATTTAGAAAGGCAGATTTTACATCCATTTGGTATACTTTATAGCCCTTGTAGGCTAGAAATATTCTAATTGCTTCTAATCTAGCTACCAGTGCAAATGTTTCTTCAAATTCAATTCCCTCTACTTGAGAGTATCCTTTGCACACTAGTCTAGCTTTGTGCCTAACAATCTTACCTTCTTCATTCATCTTGTTCCAATAGACCCATTTAGTGCCAATGATGTTCTTATCTTCCGGTCTAGGGAATAATTCCCAAGTCTTGTTCTTCTCAATCTATTGCGGTTCTTCTTCCATGGCATCCATCCATTCTTGTCTTTTTCTAGCCTCATTGAATGTTTTAGGTTCCACTTCAGTCATGAGGCATAGGTTGACTTGTTCATCATTTCGGGCAAGTCTTCTTCTAGTCTACACACTATCACTCTTATTTCCCAAAATTTTCTCTTCCAGGTGATTCAGTTGTACATACCGGTTGGGGACCTTCTTGGATGCTACCTCTAGTTCAGTATCTGACTGAACTTCATCATTTTCATCACCGTATTTATCATACCGGTTAATCTTTGGTTGACATCCTTTGTGCATATCTTCATCAACTTTTACATGCACACTCTCAATGACTCTTCTTAGTCTTTTATTTTAGCAATTGTAGGCCTTGCTATTAGATGAGTAACCAAGGAAGATTCCTTCATCACTCCTGGAGTCAAAAATTTCTAGACCATCCTTATCTTTCTTGATAAAGAACTTGCTTCCAAATACTTTGAAGTATTTGATTAATGGCTTCTGGTCATACCACAACTCATAAGGCATCATTTTGTTGTTGGTTCTTAATTGAACTGGGTTTAAGGTATGTGTAGTTGTATGAACAACTTCTTTCCAATATGTGTCTGACAGATTGGCCTCATTTAACATGGTTCCGACCATCTCCTTGACTATCATGTTCTTCCTTTCTACCACACCATTTTGTCGTGGTGTCCTAGGAGCAGAGTATTGCCTTCTAATTCCATGTTTTTCACAATAATCTTTAAATTCATTTCATGTAAACTCTCCACCCTTTTTTGATCTTAGGCACTTTAACCTGTACCCACTTTCTTTTTCAACCATCTTTCGCAAGATCTTGAATCTTTCAAATACTTGTGATTTATTTTGTAGTTAGGTGACCCATGTCATTCTTGAGTAGTCATCAATGAAGAGCATAAAATATCTTTCACCTACAAGTGCTCTTGTCCTAGTTGGACCACACAGATCTGTATACACAATTTCAAGTAGTCTTGAGGTGTTGTACTCTTTTGTCCTAAATCTCACTTTAATTTTCTTACCTTTTACACATTCATCACAAAATATGTTTACTGTTTTGATGATAGGTGGAATATTCCTCACACACCCCTTTTTGCTTACTACAACTAGGTTATGAAAATTTATGTGTCCTAATCTTCGGTGCCATAGCCAACTTTCATCTACTTGTCCTAACATACATTGGGACTCATAGCATTCCTTCAGATTATAAACATTTCCATCTGTTCTTTTCTACTACAAATTTACTTGTACTGTCTTTCTTTATCTAGAAATCGGTTGAGTCAAAGGTGAATTTGTAACCTTTGTCATACATCTGACTCACACTCAGCAGATTGTGCTTTAGGCCTTCCACATAATATACATCATGTGCCTTCAATTTTCCATCAATACTCAGAGTTCCTTTTCCCTTTATTTTGATGGAAGAATTGTCTCCAAACTTTACTGATCCACCATTCCATTCTTCAAGTTTAATGAATTTCTTTTTGTCACCAGTCATGTGGTTTGAATAGCCACTATCTACCACCCATGCATTTTTCCTTTTAGCATGAAGGGCAGTCTGTACTATGAGACTTGATTCTACCTTTTCCTTTTCTTTCTCAACCCAAACTGGTTTGGTCTCCTTCTTCTTGTCAGCTACTATATTGAGCTCAAGTTTAGTTACTAGCTCTTGATCTGGATTTGTCTTCTTGTAATTGATCTTCTAGTTTTTACAAAAAATTGCTATGTTTCAAACCCTTGACACTTATAGCATTTTATATTTTCATTTAAGGGAACATCCTTAAAATTATTGTAGGGTACTAGTTTATTCTTTCAACAATCAAAACTCTTATGACCATATTCATTGCACTGATAACATATAACATTAATGTCCCAAAGTGCATTAAACAGATTTCTAATTTCATAACTCTTGGAGGGCTGATTGATTAGTCTATAGTCAGCTATCCTATGCCCAAATTTGTTACACTGGTAACACTAACCATGAAAGTTTGGAACATACCGGTTAGGTTGTCTTGGTCCTAAATGGAGCTACCTCATTGGGGGTCTTCCCTTCATGTTGTTGAGTCTAGTGAATCCTTCATGGTCAATTATTGTATTTCTCCTTGGATATGCATGTTGGTACAAGAAGTGTGACCTCTTGTTCATTGTTGTATATCGATTTCAGTGGCGGTTTCCAATAGCATCTACATATGTATTTTTTCTGGTATCCTTGCCTATAGTGAATGTCTTCTTTTCTTCACCTTTAATTGAAGAGGTGAACATTATTTCTTTTCCGGATTTATCTTTGTGGGTTGAACTTTGACCTTCTTCAAAGCCTAGGCCACCAGTGTCTTTGGATTTCTTTTGTTTGCTCAACATCTTGTCTAAAGCCTTAGTGTTGCCTTCATACTTGCTCCTTATTTTTATTTCTTCCTTACTTTCTTCAAGATCCTTTTTGAGCTTTACTATTTTTGCTTCCAACTCTTGATTCTCCCTTTCCTTCCTTGTTAAGTCAGAGGATGTAGCTTCACATATCCTCTTAGATTCTTCTAGCTATAATTTCAAGTCAGATATAACTTGACTAAACTCATCCAAGGATTGCTTCAAGAGATATTGTTCATCTATTGCAACAAGCTTAACCCTCTTGAGTTCTCTTCTTGTTCTACTCAATTCTTAAAGAGCACTAATAAGCTCACCTTCCAAGTCCACTTCAACTTCAATATCCTCCTCTTCCTCATTTTCATCAACTGGTTCTCCAAGTGCCATGAAGAGATTGAATTTTCTATCATTCTCATGGTAATCATCTTCGGATGCATTTTCTTCATATGTTGTGTCATCCTCAATAGTACATAGGTTGTTCCGATTCTGGTAGCCTCTCCTTCCTTGATGATAGGTGTTTCTTTCTCTATCTTTGCCAGCAGATTTGCTGAAATCTCTTGACTCATCTCCACCGGTTTCTTTGTGGGGGCATTTTGCAGCAAAGTGCCCGACCTTACCACAGTTGAAATATTTAAGTGGTAGCTTTCCTTTATACCAGTCGAATCCTCTCTTGAGCTTCTTGACAAACTTTTCTACTTCAGCATCAGAGTCTTCACTGGATTCTTTATGAGAAGTTGCTTCTTTGCCCTTTTTGGTGATATTGAATGGTTCTTCTTTTCTTAAGGAAGTATCACAGGTTGTTCTCATCTCATAGGCTATTAGTGAACCAAATAACTCATCCATTGTAATAGTCTTCAGATCCTTAGCTTCTTCTATGGTAGACACCTTAGTATCATACTTGGGTGTGAGAGATCTAAGAACCTTCTTGACATGAGTCTCATCTGCAATCTCTTCACTGAGTCCTCTAATGGTATTCACATTTTCACCAAGTCTATGAAGATAATATGCAACCTTTTCATCATCTTTCATCTTGATACTTTCAAGCTAGCCCCTTAGTGCTTGCAGCTTGGCCTCTTTGACTTTTGCATCTCCTTCAAACAACCTCTGTAGTTTATCCAAAGTCTCCTTGGCTGATACATAATTCACAACTTTTACAAACTCATTATCAGACAGCCCATTCAAGATAGCATGTTTGGCCTCGGCATTGTTCTCATACTCCTTTTTGGCATCTGGATCAGTGGGAGGAACACTAGGGACAACACATCTATTCTTGACAAACATCAACACATCAAAACCTAGGGAGGAAATATAGGTCTCCACTCTTCTACTCCAGAAGGCATAGCTAGATCTATCAACACATAGGGGCTTTGGAGGAAGCAAACTCATTTCTTTCCATTGTGTTCAAAGTCTAGAATCTACCCAAGGTTTAAAGATAACCAGGAACCTAGGCTCTGATACCAATTGTTGAACACAGAGTACCATTGAGAGAGGGGGTGAATCAGTGGTTCCTAAATATTTTTTACTTTCAAATCAACTTTAGAATACTAGTTAACCACTCAATCTCTAAGAAAACAAACCGGTAAAGCAAAAAGGAAAACTAAAGAGATCAAACAAACAAGTGCAACTCACAACACCAAATATACAAGGAAAACCCAATATGGGAAAAACCTCGGTGAGAAATGTTGCTAGAAACTACTGCTCCAGTCCAGCCTCACAAGTAAAACACTAGGTTACAAATATTTAGGACACCAACCCAAGGAGAACCAACCCAAGGAGCACCAACCCCTACACCAGGCTTCAACTTAGTGATGTATATTGAAATACTAATTGAATACAATTAAGGCTTCTTGTTGCAAATTAATTCTACAACTCTTTGATCAAATAACTCATTATCAGTTGACAATCTTTTCTCCTCCATTGAATCTCACACCACCGGTTGTGAGATTACTTTCTTTGATTCTCGGCCTCTATTATCTTCCTCTCCCTTTCTCACATAGTCTCTCAACACTTTGTCTCACAATTGGATGTTTCCTTCTCTATCACAACTTGTCGGTTAGGCTAAAATGCAAACCTATAGTTATGCTGGTAGAATCCTCTCACCGGTATGCTTGCTCACATACTCGGAAACTATTTCTGAGGCTAGAAATTTCTTCTTTTTGCTAACTCTCTCTCTTTTCTCTTCCACTTTTCAGAAACATCAACAACCTCTTATTTGAGCTCTCCTCTTTTTATACATGATATCCCACCAGAAAGCAATTTAAACTTTGGAGTGGTTACGGTTTCCTCTTCCCACCACAATCTTCATGAGATCCAATCCAGCCTATCTTGGATCGATCACTTGTCCTTCAAAGATGCATCTGTACATGGTTTCCATTTCCATATTTGCTAAAATTAGCAGTCTCAAATAAGATCTCCTGCCTTGAAATCTGTCGACACGTAAAATACTTCAGCTATTTCCCTTTTGAGGTCTTCCTAAATTGTATTTTCTTTGCATTGATCCAGGTGCCAACTACTCCCTGATCTTCCTCTGTCATTGTTTCTTCCTCAAGCTACAACGGTCAGATACAATCCTATGATTTGTGGCCATTTCATTAATGGTGATTATCTACTTCAATGACCCTATCGATGGGGCTTCACCGACCAAAACATGTTTGGCACCTCTACTCCTCATGGCCCACCAACACGCAGTCGATCTAGCACGCTCATACCAATACATCCCTTTGCCAGTAGAACTTTCTTCTTCTGTTAACTGGTAGAACACACTATACTGGTAACACATCTTCACCTCTAGTGGTTTGAGACAACTTTAACATTTTGCCTCTTCATCACAAACTAGTAGCCATCCTTCAGACCAGTTTATGCCTTACCAATAAGCCTTCATTCTTTCTACTCACACTCATGTGAATATCCATCATGACGGTTGACATCAATGACAACTTAATTCCAAAATGCCAACAAGAAGCTCAAAACTAAATGAAGAAACTGCTCCATGAACATTGAACAATGTTACTCCCCTTGGGAAGAAACAAAACCAAAGATGTATCCATGAAGTCTCCCCAATCATGAAGGGAAGACATAGGAAAAAAACTCATGATGAATGGAGTCTCTAAGAACTGCTCAAGTGACCCCATGTTGATGGTGAAAGTCAACCCCTCCAAAGGTGGTGTAATGATCCACACTACTGAAAAAGGAATTTCAAGATCTAGTGGAGATGAATGTAGAACAAGATCCAAAGACTCACATGTCTCCTCTAAAGATAAAGAGACCTCCTCCAACTGTTGTACCTAAGAATCCACAATCATGTCAGCCTTGAAAGAATGATCATGTAGAGAATGAATAAGAGGGTCAGAGTGATCCCTCGCAACAATTGAAGAAGGATCATCTTCATCAAAGATAAGATGAATATCATCAATGATGTCTCCCAAATCTAAAATGTAGGATTCCACAAACAAACTCGCAATGTCTGTCAAGTAGTCATCCCAGTGAATTGAAGCTGGAAGACAAGATATACCCTATTGCACTGAATCATAAGAAGGCAAAATTTTTGCATCATCTGCATCATCAGGTGCAATAGGCGATATGATATCAATAGGAGGATATGAAATGCAAGGCTCAAGAATGAGGTCACATGTGAGAATCCCCAAGTTTAAGTACCCAAAGTTCTCCTCTAAATCTGAATCATTACAAGAAGTGTGATCATCATATGTAAAATCATCCTCATCAATAGGAACAAAATCGAAAAAGGAATATAACCGAGATGCATGATCCACAACCCTAGTCACAATGAGAGCTCTACTCTCCAAGTTTCTAATGATAACTAACTCAGGTGTGAACTCCACAATTTTCTTTGTTGCCCCATGTGTGATTTGATAGATGGAAAGAAGATTGTTTTTCAAATGGGGTACACACAACACATCTTTGAAGGAGTTATCCCCAATGGCAATAGATGCTTTCCCAATAACATCCATAAATGTATGATTGCCCATCAAAATCTGTGGCATGGTGCAAGGATCAAATGAAGAGAACATAGACTACGAAGATGCCATATGATGGGAAGCCCTTGAATCTAGAAGCCATCTCCTTGAATCATCACTTGCAGTAGCACAAAGAGCTTGTCCTTTTCTTGTCCCAAAAGAGTGAGTCTTCCCACTTGTTGCTGCCATAAATGCTTGTCATTTCCCCTTTGATTGTGAGTAAGTGGAAGGTGACTAATCCTCCTTCTTGTAGGCATTAGGCAAATCAATTTTGTTCTTTTTGAGGATATGGAGGAGCTCATCAATCTTCTTAAAATGGTAACGGTGCTCCTCATGACCAACCTTTTTACAATAGGCACAAGTAGGTCTCTCCTTCTTTGGTCAATTGCCCTTATTGGAAGAGAATGAATCTTAGTGTGGAAAAGGTGGTGCTTTGTCCTTAGGATTTGATTGGCCTTTCTTCTTGTTTGAGTTGTCCTTTCCTTGATTTCCTTTATTCCCTTGAGTTGCCTCATATGCTTGAGACTTAGAATTCTTAAGAATTCCCATGCTTATCAACATAGTTTATTGCATCATCAGCATGTCAGTGAAAGAATAAAATGTAGGCATTGTGTAGCTTGAACCCATTGTCATCCTATGGGTTTGGAAACTAGAAATAAATGTTACATATTCTTGTGGAAGCTTGCCCATCAAATTGAAGATCAATTGAGTATCCTTCTTATCAATGCCACAATCTATGAGTTGTGCCCTCAACTCTTTTACTTTAGTGACATAATCTTGTATTGTATCAAAGTTCTTGGGATCTAACATGGTGAGATCACTATCAATTTGATATCCCCTAATCTCATCAACTTCTCCATACAAGTCTTGAAAATTTTTCCAAGCATCCTTAATTAAAGTACATTTCTCAATATGAAAGATGAGATATTTTGATACATACTTTCTTAAGGTACCAATTTTCATGATGTTCTTAGTGAGCCAATCCAAGTGACCATTGGTATCAGCCTTAGGATCAGCGGGGGCAACAATAGTTCCATCAATGTAATGAGTTAATCATTTTTCCATTAGTTTACTCCATGCACCAATTTTCCAAGTAGCATAATTATGTGGAGTTAAGAGAGGAAACTTAGGAGAACCCATAGTAGAAAAATAAAATAAAACAAGAGAGCAAGAGAGCAAGAGCATAAGAGACACCCCCCAAAATTCACTCAATCAAAGTACCCCCCCAAAAATGATGATTTTGGCACTTTATATGCAGTGCGTGTACAATAGGCCACTTGAAAACAATGGCAAAGTGGACTTCTGATTTTGTTTTACAACTACCCCAATAGGCAGAGAACTACAATACAAAAGACCAAAAGTGTAGATCTATGCAATACAAGTGCCAAATTGGCCAAAAAAGACCATATGATGAAAGTACAATTTCCACTCAAAATCTCTACAAAATGATAGCATATTATGAAATTAGAGAAAAAATCATGCACTTTAAATAACAATGGCACCTGAAAAGAAGTTTGTATAAGCCCGAACAAAGTCCTGAAAGTTGCAAAAATGGGGATTGGATAGGTACAGTCACCAAAAATTAAATTTTATAAAAAATATGTCCACCCAAATCAGAAAATAACAACACCATGTGAAAGTACACGAAAAATTAGCCCATTTAAAAAAAAAATTGCACTAAAAAAGGAGCCGAAATGAGCAAGATATGGCCTTCCAAAGTTGAACTGCAAAACTGAAAAGCTCAATGAGAGGGGGTCAAAAAAATTTCAAAACATGCTAATGCAGGTTGACGTCATCATTTCACTATCTTAAAATTGATGGTCATATGACCGTCAAAAAACCGTCGCAACCCCTTGACCGACCATATGGGTCATTGACGTGTCACTGTACAAACTATTGACTGAGAAGACCATATAGTACAACTAATGATGTGGCAGATGACGTGGCATGTTAACTGTGTAAGTTGTATGTCTGATAGGGTGTGCCCTGCACTGCATGGTCGAATGATAGTTTACCATGTGTGAAACTAGGTGGAAAAAATATCGCTGCGTGGGTGAATCACCTCCTGCCACGTGTCTCCCTGTAGAAAAAAAATAACAAAGCCCATGAAGGGCTATCGAGGGCGAAGCTAGAATGCAGTGATCGTCAAAACTGGAAACCAACGGTCGTCGAAATTGGAAACCAATGGTCGTGGGGTGTTAGGAAAACTACAGACTATCGAAAAGGGGTGACAAAGATCGACAGTCGATGAGGACACAATGGCTGACAGGAGCGGTGACCAGGAGAAGAGAGCAACCCGCGGGAGAGGAATCGGTTGCTGGAAAAGCCAGATGTAGCTGACGATGATGAGGAGAACACTGACTCGCTACCAGTGTGTCTCCTCGGATCAAGGTGAGTGTGCATGTCAGAGTCGGGGGAATTCGTAGAAATAAAGTTTATCTATTTATTTATTTTTGTGAAAAAAATTGTACCGCTAGCAAAGCAGGCTAAAAAATTCCTCAAAAGCCCCAAAATGCAATTTTCTCCAAAATAGGCCAACTTTATAGTAAAAAAATTTGGAAACGGCCACCCCGACGCAATGGTGAAATTGGATCTGGTCTAGGATGCCTCTTTAAGATGCTTCCCCTTGGATCTGCTTCTTGACCTCCTTCAATGACGCAATAAAATCTCTCCAAAGGGTATGCAATGGTACTCCAACCGCTCTAATACCATGTGAGATTATGCTTGAAGCAACCAAGATCAAAGAGACCAATAGATAGTACAATGACAAGAGAGAAAAAATATGACAAGATAAATTGTATTCCTATCAAGATGCAAAACAGATCAACTGGATCATCAAGAATTGCATACAATGTATGTTGAGCCTGCTTATAAAGGCAAGACTAAGAGACAAGAGAGCACACAAAGATGGCATGTCGCTCAATGAGATGCAAGGGTAGGTAAGGGTAGGTAGGAGAAATAGTAAAATATTCCACATGAAGTGGATCACCCACCAAAGGTGGAATGTAACAACAAGATCACACCATAAATGTATGCACATCTCCCTAAGTGTCTCATATGCAAACTACAATGTTATGCATGTACCTAAGTAAACTTAAGTAAAGTGTAATTATATCCAAGATGAATAAATAATTATACCAACATGGATGATTTCGATGATTGATTTTGAGTTCTTGGTGATTGATCTGACATGTGTGAAGCTTGTTATCAATTTGTTTGGGTCTGCATATGGATTGGTAATCAGATTGAACTAACTTATGGTTACACATTTCATGTTGCGTGTTATGCAGTTTTTGGAAACCAACATGGGAATTGATTTACTTTTTTGATATGGATATATAAGACTGATTCATTTGAGCATTTTGTGATATGGTATGAATGAGCGAAGATAGTATGAGAAATTGTGCGAAGTTTTGGAAGTCTTTGTGCTCCGGTATATGATAGAGCAGCGGAACAGGGTAGAGAGACAAAACAGAGGAAGAAGACTACTTGCGCTTAACCAAAATTTCTTTTTGGCATATGTAGATCCTACTATTGAATTAAAGCATTCTTGTTCTTTTTTGTAGTCACTTGTAAGGCAATGAGCCTTCCTTCGGGTTGTAGCCCTCTTTGTACTTGAGTAGTGAGCTCTAGGTAGTGTGCTTGAATGCATGTGCATTCCCCTCTTGTAGTATTATTATACTCCTTATCACAATATTATAATATTGTGCATTCCAATCCCACCATGGTTTTTCCCTTTTCCGGGTTTCCACGTAAAATTCCCGTGTTATGGTTTTGTGTTTTCTTTCATTCAGTTTTTGAACTTTACTATTATTCATTGGTATCCATTGGTTAAAGAATCAGTTAAAGAAGGTTGTTAATAACAGAACATTGATTCACCCCCCCTCTCAGCATTCATTGATTCCAACAATTTTTAGGTCCTCAGTTTCTCAAATGATGAAGTTGGTTGTGGTAGTTCGTTGACAATGATGTTGTCTATCAGGATTGGTCTAGAGAATTCTTTGCATTGCTCCATTTTGTTGGTTCAAGTGTTGTGGCTTGGAGGACATGTTCATATGGTTCATGTAGTGTTATAGTTCATAATACTAGTATTGGTTTGATTGGCAAGGGAAGTTATTTCATTTTGTGTTTGGCATTGTCAGATGTGTTAGTCTTTGACTAACACAGTTGGTTTATCTTATTTGGATCATACTCTTTCGGTTTGTATCTGCTTTGTAGATTAAATTAGAATGTTGATATGGTCTCACCATGGCATGTGTAGATCTATATTGAGTAATTTGCATTGGGTGATGTTTGTAGGGTGACTAGTTAATGTGCTTTATTATTTTTCTACACATTACATTTGATGTTAACTTTGGAGAAAATTTTAGCACATGTGTTGTTCATTGGAATCAACTTAGGAATATGTGTTTTGGTGTATTGGATCCTATTTATCTCCTAGAGTGGACCACATTGTTTTTTTTGGTCTGGGTGGCCAACTTTATGTAATTCATGTATATTCTATTTGTGGCCAACCTAATTGAGGATTTCAATGTATAACCTTGTATATATGGAAGTGAAAATGTGTGAATTGGTCTATAGATTGTTGTGAATTGGATGTGAATGGTATGAAAGTGTATGTGAAGAATCAAAAGTGTGAGTTTTAGTTTGTGACAAGCTTGATGATCATATCTTTAGTATGATAATGTTTTGAGACAACAAGTGAAGTGTGATATGTTTGCCATGATATTGTTTGCTTGACATAGTGGTTCAAGGATAGTTTCATGATTAAGAGATCTTTTTTATTTTAGTTCAGCATTTCCTTGTACTTGTTAGAAGATAGTGAGTCCTTTGGTATCTTGTGCAGTCTTTGTATCACCCTAAGATTGTATGTCTAAGTAATACAAGTCCTTTGTATCTTTCCCTAAGGTTGTGCACCTTAGTTTTGCAAGTCCATTAGGTGTAGTGAGCCTCCTTGGCCTTGAGCCTAAAACATTGTAATTAGTTATTCCTATTGTGAGTGTGATTCTCACTATGCTTTTTCCCTTCTTGGGTTTTCCATGTAAATCTAGTGTTCTTGTGTGTGTGTTGTGGTTTATGGTTTCATGGATTATAATTAAGTTATTTTAAGGTTCAAACTGATTCACTCCCCTTTCTCAGTCATGTGGTGTGTTCAATAGGAGTAACATCTTGAGTTTAATCTAACATGAAGAGTGGGAGAGATTACCCACTCTTAGAATTATCATGTCACCATGTTGAGTCTAAAGATGATACTATATCGACATTATTTAAGATAAACCCCTTGACATAAGGTGGATAAAACATCTAGGATTGGGAGAGCAATTTTGAGACCTAACATTTTTGGGCTATTGATAGGGGCATGTTGATCAAAATTTTACTTTGAATACTTGGTGATACTATTAGAAAAGGTTTGTAGTTGTGTTTCGTAGATATGTGTATTAAAAATTAAGTATCCTTTGGTAAGAGGAGTGGTGACTTTATTGTGAATTTGACTCAAATATAACAAAAGTATCCGAGGAGATCAGAAAAGGAAAAGGTAAAAAAAATTGAAGTCAAGGATATCTTGGTTAGTTTCAGCAAATGTGAGAAGGAGATAGATCAAATGGAAATCTAAAAATCTAGGTATCTCAACCTTGCATAATTCACAAAGCATTAAGTTAGCCAGCTCATATGATTAGAACAATGTTGTTGTAGATTTAAGAGACCAATATGAATATAATTTAGATGATTCTATTAATATTTAATAGGGATATTTCCATTGATGTAAAAGGTTGTTGTTGTCTCTATTAGTTGGAGATGTTGTCATTGATATCAAAAACCATTAATGCATTGATATGTTGATGACAAAGGTTGCTTTTGTTAAACAAGAATGAATCAAACTAAATTGGGTTTTATTCCTTAATTGTTTACTATTCTAATGGTAAAAAGTATAAGGTAGGGCTGACCCTAACTCCTAAAATTATCTTGACACTCATTCCTTATTAGAAATCGTGTTTAATGGTTGTTGAATTCTTGGGTTTTTTAAAGAAGGATGAGGGATGTTTGACCCCAACCCTCGATGAGTCATCGATTGTAGTTGTTTGGGTTTGTTCTTCAACCTTTCTAAGGTTGTTGAAATGTATTACTAGCTAACATCTTACCCTTGATAACTTGAAGGATTGACACTAGTTTTAATAAGGATGTCAGGTTTCATTGTTCATGTATTTGGTTTAACCGGTTTGAGTTTTATTTAAAAGTGTTAGTGTGCACTGTCATTCCTCGATCCCTGATGAAGATATTTTTTAGTTTTCATTTCTTTCCAAGGCATTCAAGCATTATCAATAGTCTTTTTGTTTAACTTGTTTGAGTTGTTTTGGGAAAGAGATGAGACCAACCTCTGACAACTTGATGGAGGCTTGACTCTTCCTCATTGACAACCTTTAAGGCTCATCGGACTTTGGTGATCAACATCTTTGTTGTTTACACTAATACTCTACATAATTGGAGATAGTAAGGTTGAATGTCAACCCCCAAAGTCCCAATTTTTCATATTCAATTATTTTTCTAATGGCAGACTCGAGGGTTGAATGGTTGAATCTATTTAGATGAGATAAGACATGTTTCTATGAATTAATCATTTTTAGGTTGGCCTCTCTTTGCAATTAAGTTATAGTTTGATATATAAAGGAGAATTTTTTTTGGGAAATTGGAATGTGTTATGTGTAGAAGAATGTATGTGTAAGCGTAATGTTCTATCATTTGACCACAGAGAAGAGTACATGTATTGCAAAGCAGATTGAGGTATAACAAAGCAAAAGTGAATAAGGATATATATGTGGTGAAGTGCTGAAATTCTCCATCATTTGAGAGTAGAGCAGAAGTAATGTGAAGCAAAGGAAAACATAGATTATGTAGAGAAGATCAAAATTGGAGCAGACTTACAAAGGAGATTTTGGTGTTCATCATTTGTTAAAGAAATATATTCATTATGAATTTATTGTGTAGAAAAGGTTGATCCCTCTTATCAAAAGATATTGGTGTCTTTTTGTAAGTTGATTTTTAATTGTTAGGATTGGTGTCTCTAGCAAGTTGGTGTATGTAGTTTAGTAGAAACTGAAAAAGCAAAAGGGTTGTTTTTTCATTTTGGATTGCATGCACAATGCACTTCATTTAATTTCTTTGGGTTTTGAGATTCAAAATGTTTTAAAACATTTTCCCTTATTTTTTACTCAAATATTTCCTATGTAGGTTTTTGTATTCATATGTGGTCTTGTGGAGGTTTTACAACTTGAAAAAAATCCACTGAAATGTTGAAGGTTAGCTTATGATTTTTCCAAATGGATGTCTTATCAAATAGTTTTTGTAGTGGTTTTTCGCATTATGAAGTGTATTCTAAGACATTTTTGTTTCTAGAGAATTTTTAAAATATTATATTTCTTATAAATTAAGTTTATAATTTAAAATGGATATATTTAAAGAGATAATCTTTTAAATTTTTTATATGAGGTAAATAATTATGAGATTCAAAATTAAAATTTATATCATTTATTAATAATAAATTAGTAGAATGAAAAAAGGTTTATAGTATCTATTTTTAGATTAAATAAAATCATATAACAATAAATCATTTTGATATTATATTATTCTATTTTTTAATTATTTATATTAGAATTTATAGTATATTTAAAATTATAGAAGAAAAAATATATATATATCGAGTTCTTTATAAATGAATTATTGAAATTGTTAACCCTTAAGCTCATAAGATCTCTTTGTTAGGAGATTAGTTGGTTCCTCTCGAGTTATGAATTTGGAAGATATTTTTTTTGGAAAGGTTGGGTATAAAGTGAATATTATTATTTAAGTTATTAATTTATGAGACGCATTATTTAAGGAATTTAATATTTTAGATGAGTAATGATTAAATAATATTAAAATTAAGAATTAAGTAGATTTTATTTTCTAAATAAGTATTTATATAAAATAGACAAATTTATAGTAGATTTGTATATCTTCTATTCTTATTACATATTTGGAATTTGTTTAATATAGCTTCACAATATAAGAAATACAAAACTTATGAGTGATGTAGAAACATCTTCCAAAATTGAGTAATTAATAGCAACAAAAAATATTATTTATTTTCCTTTTATATGTTTGACTCTAATTTTTTTTTGAAAATTCAAATATTCAAATTTGAATCACCCTTCCCTCTCAAATTGGTGCTCTAGTTATGTGGCATCTAATTCCCGCATAAGGTGTTGACTTGTGTAGGGAGTTTTGTTGAGTTAACCTTGGTAGGAGTTGAAAATTGTATTGTACCATCCTTGCTTCCATGCTTGGATCCCTAAATGGTATGATCATATACATGAGTTTCATCTAAAGAGATTATTGCATGTCACATGTTTTTTAGTCTTTCTGATTAGTTACTAAATTGTATTCATCTTAGAAGATGGTGCTACATTCATTACTCAATTGATGGAATTCTACTCATAAGTGATCTCACAAAATTGGATTCTCCTAAATTTTTGTGTAAGATATATCTCTTTCTTAGAAGCTTAAAATTGTATATAGTCTCATTTAGGTCCCTTCAAGGCCTAAATTTGACGATAAATTTTAGTTGGTGAATTTTATTTTTTATTTTTTTTATGATAGATATCCATTTATAGTTTCCCTTCAAAAGCTAAGATATATCTTATTATTAATAAAAACACACACAAACACAAACACACACACACAAAATGTCCATTTGAAGTTGGCCTTCAAACACTAAGATGCATCTTATTATAAATAAAATTACACACACACACACACACACACATAGAGAGAGAGAGAGAGAGAGAGAGAGAGAGAGAGAGAGAGAGAGAGAGAGAGAGAGAGAGAGAGAATTGAACTAAAAAAGAAGTTAGATGGATAATCACCTTTAAATAATTTTCTAACAAGGCTCATATTGACATATACATTTTTAAATCCAAACTATTAGATATGATGTTTTAATGGCTTGTAACAATCATATATGGAACAAATAAAGAGACTCAAAACCATTCCTTTTTGTGTGGTGTATCTCAAATAAAAATAAACTTCCTTATTCACCTGTGATGATTGTAATTCAACATGATCCTAACTATTGGCTAGTTTTCTTCTTAGGTTGGATTTAATTCAATATCATTGTCGTATATAACTCTTCATTTTGATAAATTGATTACTTCCATTTGATTATTGTGGTCTTGAAGAGAGATACTTATACTCCAAGGTCTCTTTCCCAATCTTGTGTTTAGGGGGATTAATGTTTTATCAAGGGAAGGCTTTGTGAATTTTTAATCTCACATTGTTGAGATTATTTTGGAGTGATTTGGGTTTTCAATTTTCATTCTTTAGATGGTTCTTTACTTGGTTTCACATTAAAGGATTTTATGAAAGGTTTGCCGACTCCAATCTGGAAAAATTTTAAGGCCTTCTAGATATGGTATATTTTGTGTGGCATAAGAGGAGATTTTAACATAAGAACATTATTGTAAAGATTGAATTCTTATGTGGATAATATTCATACCTTATCAAAATTCCTATAATATCACATAAAACTATTGTCTCTTCACTTGTTAACAAAGATAAGATTGGGGAAAACCAAGCTATTCTCATATATTGGAAACTCTTTCTTGGAGCCTTGTCGAATTTCAACTATAAAAAAATTCTATAGAGTTAGAATTTTTATAGATTACAAGGTTCTATTTCATGAAATGAGTAATAAATATGAAAGATAAAACATCTTGTCATCGGGGTTCATCATGAATAAAATATGAATGAAGCTTCCTTATTTCTTTGTAATTGAGATAAGGATGTATCCTACCTGCTACTCAACATCCATCATAAATAAATATTTATAGTAGAAATTTTTAATAACTAATTCAATTTGAAAGTAAGAGTATCATGTTGGCCTTTTATGGAAATTTAAATCAGATTCATATTTAAATATAATCCCATAGTATCTGGTTCACAAATTTTCCATGAAAACAAATGACATAATTAATGTTGTAGAGTCTTAGGGTGTCCTTCCATGCAATACATGACTTCCAATTAAACTAGAATGGGAATAAACATGTTTTCTAATGTTACTCTTATTTTTAAGTTCTTATACAATTTGTAGATGATACTTTGTTTTGGGGGAAGCTCTATAGAAAAACAGGGTAGAAATTTCAAGAAAGTTCTTCTAAATTATGAACTCGTGGTTAGGAAAAAGGTTAATGTCACTGAGTCAAGATTTTTTTTCTTGAAAGGAATATATCTAGAGATCTTGAGGATCCAATTGATTTTGGAGCTTTATGTGGATAGATTGACCAAAAAATATCTAGGTATGCCTCTCTTAGATAGGAGATCTTCAAAAGTGAAGTAGAAGATTGTTACATATCAAATTCAAGGTAAGCTCATTTCTTGGAAAAGAAAATGGTTGACCTTGGATAGAAGGATTTTTTTTATTAAAGTTTCCCTAGTTGTTGTACCTACTTATACAATGTTTGTGCTCTAGATCCCTTGCAAAATTGCTAAGAAATTGGGAAACATCCAAAGATCCTATTTATGGTGGGAAATGATAACCTATTCAAGTAAAATCTTGTTAAGTGGGATGACATGTGCAAACCTTTGCATATGGGAGGGCTTGGGTTCAAAAATTAAAAATATCTGAATAAAGCTCTTGAGGCTCAACTTGTGTGGAGGTTTTACAAGGAGAAGGATCATCATTGGAGCAGAATTGTCCAAGACAAATATCTTCAAAACTAGCTTGGTAATATGTTCTCTAATGATTGTATTTTTCCAACCAATTAAAGTATTTGGAATTTAATGTCTTGTGTGGAGGTTTTACAAGGAGAAGGACTGTCATTAGAGTAGAATTGTCCAAGACAAATATCTTCAAAAATAGCTTGGTAATTTATTCTCTAATGATTGTGTTTTTCCAACCAAATAGAGTGTTTAGAATTTCATGTGGTCATGTAGCAATATAATTGCCAAGGAGACCAGATGGCACTTGAGATAAGGAGATAAGATTAGATTTTGGTAGGATTGTTGGTTGGATGGTTTGACACTGAAGGAGTGTCAATCCCATAGACCTCTAATTTCTCACTTCAAAAATATGGTTGGGGAAATGGTTAAGGATTATATTTAAGGGTGCTCCTTCAAGAGGAATTGGAAAACTTTGGGTGCCTCTATGGACGAGTTGAAGGAGATATGTGTTCAAGTGCAAGATAAGATGGATAAATGGCTTATTGTGGGGGTTGTCAATGAAGATAGATTGGTGTGGGGAAACAAGAGTAACAACAAAGTCTCAGTCAATGCAGTTGTTGATCGATAAAAATGCTTCTATGAAAACAACCTTATGGGAAACTCGGTGATGAGGGACATGCATGTGTTTAGTGAGTGACCTCTAGGATTTTAGAAGCCAACTTTTCATATATAAGGGTAAGAAAAGGGAAAGAAGAAAAAATTAAAGCAAACTATTATATAGGGATGCCTTGAAAGTGATTTTAGTGTACTGCAAGCATAGAGAAAATTCACAAAGTGCAACTCTTAGACCCACTCAATAATCTACATGCCCAAAAAATCAAAATTAAAATATAAACAACAACTCATTCAACATAAAGCGATACATGCCATTCATCCACTACATAACAAGTTCACAAAAACATAGTTTAATCTACAGAGTCTTATAGCATATATTCGTGAAGTTACACGGAATTACAAAAAATGCATAGAAAGATGTTCTTGCACAGTGAAATATAATAATCATAAAGGCCAAAGGCACAATTTGACTATCACAGTCTCGAAAGAATAATTACAAATTAAAGGCGTGATTCTCCTAGAAATTGTATATATATTTCCTCCCAAAATTATGAACCCTTACAAGAGAAAAGATTATCCCTTAAATAAGAAGGAACCAACAACCTGGCAGAGAAAACCAAGAGAGTAAATAGAAATAAAAGTACTACCGGAAACACCATTAGCAACCGTCACAACACCTAATTAGAAGTTGGATTAAGACAACTTCAACCTCTAGCACAACTGCCACCAAATCTTCTAACAACGAATCAAAAATAAAGAATCCGCAATTGATATTCAACTGCATGTTGTTGGCGACAAATGCCCCACTACTTCAAAAAACAAAACAAGTTCACCTGACAGTTGCTTCAAATGCAACGTGGCAATAGGACAAAGCTCTTTGGGCATGAAACAAAAATGCACAAGATGCCTCGTGAGGATCTACCACACAACACAAACACGAACACCTTTTAGAGATGCAAGCCCACTAACAGAGAGTGACGAGGTGGCCTCCCATGCATCAACATCTCTCAGCACCTTGGCAACGAGAAAAAGAAAGTCCAAGCAACATGAGCCGAACCGCCACATGGAAGATGTGAAGAATCAAAAATAGAACTCTGACCAAGGGGAAAAATTAAAAACAACTACCTGAAATGGAAATGGTAGATGAACGTCTACATTTCTTGGTGACTTCTAGAAAAGTATCACCCGTGGGATGTCGATTCCCAAAATCCTAGTTCGCAGACCAGGCTTACATCTCTATCGACTTGAAAATATTGTCGAAAATTTTTTGCAAGGGAAACCAATCTTCCTCGAAAGGGATATCCTGAGCCTTGAGAGCTTGAAAAATTCAATCCAACTCCCTAACATCCTTGAAAGGAACTGTTTTTGGTTCTTTGTAGGCCAATTCGAGCACAGTAAGGAGTTTAGCCAAAGGACAAAATATGACCTCAAACTCATCTACTTCAGAGGGATCACTCAATACTTGAAGGGGTGATTGATCTTGCTGCTTCTACACTATCGAGCTTGAGATTTTCTCAGCTCCCATGATTGTGCCATCTGGAAGAAAAGGGGAGGGTAGGCTGAGCTTGGCAAAAAATTTTAAGGTGCTCTGTAATAAGGCTGGTGGAGTCTTTTAAAATCGACAGAATTGAAGCAGATCGTTTGGCCATTTTTCCAAAATTGATGAAATGGTTAGTCTTTTGAACTATTTCTTCAAAATCTATGACTCCCATTATAGCTAACTCCAGCAAAGAGACAACATAAAGCTAATCAACTAACTTCTAAACCTCAGAGATTTTAGGGGCCAATACCTGCATGACATGCTCAGTGAAGGGATCAACCTTAGTGTGCAAACTTTGAGAAACTACTAAGAACTATAGAGCTGGCTCCAAGAAGGGAACAAACTGCTTTATCCTTTTCCAATATGCATTATGAAGTGTTGCACTAGATAAGTGAAATCTATGGGGGGAGAAAGCTGAGAACCTGATGATTTTGAAAGTAACTCCACCTCAACCTCTTTAGATTCTAACTGCTTGTGCATTTCCTTCAAATCTTGTGCTAGTCTTGCTACCTAGTGTTACAGCGCTATTATCCTTGTCTTCTTATCCTATACCTCATCTTGCATTTTCTTTCCTTTTGCCTACTGATTTGTAATGGTTGCTTAAGATTCATGAAGCTCTTGAACAGATTGAGTTTGCAAGGTCTGGAAGTCTTGCAAATCTTTATCTTTTGCTGCTCTTTCTTCCGCCAGAGCATTTTGGATGCTGACCAATTCTTGATGTTCCTTTTCTTTCTCTATAATGGCTTCCTGCAACTGAGCTTGAATTTGGGCCATATCAGAAGAAGTAGATTGGATATGCAATAATTCTTGTTTTTTATTATATAACTCCTATAAAATTATCTTCCTAGCAGTCTACTCTTCTTGCAACTAGCCCGTGGATATTTTTAATGCATTTTAGAGTTTGTCTCTCTCAGTCTTTCCTTGAAATATTGCAGACTATAAGTGAGTCATCTCTAATTCTCTGGCCTTCCCCTCCATCAGTTTCTCATTCGTATCTTTTATCCTTTCTAGCTCGACCGTGAACTTATCCAAGAGATGGGTACACTTTAGATAGTCTGAAGAGACTACCGTTTATGATTCCTCCATGATCTCTACCCTATCTTGTAGTTGAGATCTACTTAAATCAATGCCAATTGCATGCATAGAATAGTCTTTGGGCCACATTTCATTGGCTGGTTTAACAACATTTGATGTCATGGCTGCAAACACTAAATTATGATGATCCTCCCTGAAGATAGTTTGAATGCAAGGCTCTACGGGCTTCTGATAATTTTTAACCTTCCTCTTATGTGTCCTCTAAGCTCACCCGAGCTTTCCTAAATCTACATACTAATATAAATCTGATGGGGAAGGGATCATTTGCCCTTTGAAAGGAACTCCTGCAGGTGGGACAATAGGAACGAGAGCCATACTAGCTTGCAATTGGGCTGGAGCTATCAAAGAGAGTACAGTTGGGGAAAAAGGATGGATCCTGGGGAACACACTAGTAGGCGAGGAGAATAGTGACCTAGCACTGGACGAGGTGGTGGGTGAAAAACTCACAAACCCGAGAATGCGTGAAGCGGAAGATATCTCAGTTTGCTAGCTTGGGGTCTAAAGAGAGTGTGTCATGCTAAGCAAGCTATCGAAAGTTCTAACGCTAGGTGAGGAAGATGCAAACAAGATAGTAGAGGCTGCAATTGATTAGGTTTGCATAGAAAGTGCAAAAGACGCGGTTGTCTCGGGATTACTTAGTGCAGTAGCACAATTGATAGAGGACAATGCCAACACAAAAACCAGAGATTGAGAAGAAAGAAGAGGGGCAAAAAAAATTACCAGCGCTAGAGAGGTTGTTGATGCAAGTGAGCCTTGTGTTGATATAGGGGCCTGAGTCTGCAAACTCTCTGAGTTGCTAGAAGTTCTTTTTTTCTTCTTCTAAGAGGCCGCAACTTCTTCTTGAGAATCCTGCTTCTACGCTGAACTTGGCTACTTTCTCAAAGTCTAAGATCTAGGCCTGCTGACAGGCTTCTTTATAGAGTGAAAATTAGTGTCACGCATGACACCCGAGACAATGATCATAATCTACTTTCCTTTCCCTCTAGATGCCTCAACCACTTCTGCAACAACTCCTTCATCAATAGCACCTAGAAGAGGATTATAATCATCATCTTCATTGTTGTTATATTTCCACCACTCTCGCTTGAATTCCTCATCACTATGAAGATTTCCTAATCCTAGTTTGTTTTCTTTGACTTCTTTCTTATACCTCCAAAGGGCCTGCCTCTTATCCTCGGACCATTTCTCTTCCTGCATCCTACTGTATAAATGGAGTGATAATTTCTTGGTGGTGTCATACTTTTCTTTCACATGGTAGAAAGATAACCAAGGTGGTCTTTCCTCCTTGGGAATAAGATGCAAATTCACATATACTATTAGGCTTGTTGGCCATTTGGAGGAATTGATTATGTGTTGCATTGATGTTTTGTCATTGATGTCAACACTAGTTGTTTTGGTTGTTTTATCGAAACCCTTCTGATTCCAATAGGTTGTTTGGTTTCTGGTCAGATTGGATCTGGCATGATCCGGTATGCTTTGGTATGTTTGGGTTATGGAACTGGCTTATTCATGTTCATGTTCAGTCAGTTGGTTTTGATCTAGTGATAAGATTCGATCTTTTATGTTGGTAAGCTTGGTTTGTTGTTCCAGTGAGGGTTTCATCGATAGAGCTTTGATGAAGATCTTTGATGATATGCATAAGTAGCATTGGTGCGCCTTCTAGTGGAGACTCGGGATGTTGATGGTGATCATGTTTGAGACTTAGTTGATTGAGATTATTTCTTTAGCGTGTGTGGACCTATATTGGGTCCCGGTATTATCTAGGTTATTAACCGACTTAATATAATGTTTGGATTGGACCTCTCGATGTGTTTTCAAGATGTCTTATGGGTTGGATATTATTTGTTTGGTCTTAGGCTGACATGTTTTGTAATTATGTGATTGTATTATTGTCTGGTGGCCGACCTTATTATTTATGGTCGAGGGTTTTTATATATATGATGTAAGATCTATTGTAGATCATATAGGTGAGGATGTGTATGAGCAAATAATGTAATAATCATTCAGGTAGAGGATTTGGTCGATCATTGGTGATCGAGTTGGGGTTATGTAAGAGGATTTAGTCCTCAGGTATTGAGCTTAATCAGAACTATACTTAGGCATAAGAGATGTTATCTTTGCGGTTCATTCATTCTTTTGGATTGTAGTCTAGATTTCTATGTAGTCAGTGAGACTCCTTTTGTGATGAGCAGTCTACTCTAGGTTGTTGGCCTTTCTACAAGTGCAGGCCCCTCAATTCTAATTCACATACTTATTTCAGAAATATTATCTGACTGTGGGTAGGCTTCCCACTGTGGTTTTTCCCTTTACCGGGTTTTCCACGTATAAATCTTGGTGTCATGTGGATGGTATTTATTCTCTGATTGTTATTTATGCTTAATTGGTTTATCTGCTATTTCAGTATTTGGTTTATGCATTCCGGTATTGATCTTTTGGGTTTCGGAATTAAATTTTAAATTGCTTAATGTTCTAGTAATCTGGTGACAACTGATTCACCCCCCCTCTTTGTTGTCTTCCAATTATTTGAATTGTCTAACAATTGGTATCAGAGCTTTGGTCCTCTCTACAGAAGCTTACCCGCTTGAGGAAGATCATATGGTGACTAACAATTCAAGTTCATCTGGAGTTATCTTTCGGATATATATTCTCTGGCTTGATGGAACAAATTACAAAGTATGGAAGATTCCAATGGAGAATCATCTGAGATATCTTGGCAAGGAGATTTGGGAGATCATAGAGAATGGTTTTACACCTTATAATCCAGCATCTGGCAATCCTCGTCCAAAAAAATTGGATATGGAGATTGAGAATGATTATAGAGAAAGAGAAGCCCTCTTGTGTGCACTTCCTAATCAGCAAATAATGGGATTAACTGACAAATCATCTGCAAAGGCTATATGGGATAAGTTGGAGACTCTTAATGAAGGTGACCCTATTGTGAAGATTGCTAAACTTGATGGTTACTAAGTGAAATATGAAAACCTAAAGATGGAAGAAGATGAAAGGATTACTACATTCATGGAAAGGGTAAATGAGATTGTTATGGGAATTCAATGTTGTGGTGGAACTCTGAGTGAAGATGAAACTGTTTCTAAAGTTTTGAGAGCTTTACCATCAACTTACAAGATGAAGGCTACTGCAATTAATGAATTGAGAACAATGGCTAATACTTCTATCAATAGAGATACCTTGGTTGGGAAATTATCTTCTTTTGAGCTTGAAGAATTTGGACCTTCTGGAGCTGCGAAGTCTGAACCTTCTTTTCATGCATCTACATCATCAACTGGCAAGCAAGATTGGAAATATTTATATGCAAAGGAATTAGATGATATGAAGAGAGAAGACAAATAATTTGAGCAACTTGAAGCCCTATTTGCTATAAGAGTACCTAAAGGACCAATAGGAAGTAAGTATGAATGAAAAGCACCTTTTAAATGTTTTGCATGCAATAAGATTGGTCATTTTGCATCTAGATGTCTTGAAAGAAATTGAATATTTGAAGAGAAAGATAGAAGATCTTTTAATCCAAACCCTAGATATTAGAACAAGTATAAGTATAGGAAAAATAGAGACAAATCATGCTACATAGCGGATGAGGAAGGTGTGATTGATTCTAATGATGAATCGGTAGAAGACTCTGCTAGTGGTTCCGACAATGGAAAGGAATGGGTGTTCCTGGCTATCAAGGAAGATGTTCTAGAACTGGAAGAGAATGTACCTGAAGAGAAGGCACTTTCTGCTAAAATTGAAGATAAGGATGAATGGGTAATTGACAATGGATGTCCACATCATACGACTGGATATAAAAGAAAGTTTCTATCTTTGCAATAATTTGATGGCGGTCTGGTTATATTTGGAGATGACAAAGCATGTATGATCAAGGGAAAAGGAGCTATATCATTGGATGGTAAGAAAAATATTGATAATGTTTATTATGTTGAAGGTTTAAGGCATAATCTTTTGAGTGTAGGACAATTGGTGGATAAGGGATTTCAATTACAGTTCAAGGATGGAAAATGCAAAATTATTAATAGGTCTGGTTTGGAGATTGCAACCGGTACATAGACAAAAGGTAACATATTTCATTTGAATTCCGGTGAGAAGACATGTTTGATTACACAAATTGATGAGAGTTGGATATGGAATAAAAGGCTATGTCATGTGAATTTTGATTGCATTGTAAATATCAGTTCAACTAAGGCAATTAGAGATATACCTAAGATTATGAAGCCCTATAATCCAGTATGTAAAAAATGTCAAATGGGAAAATAGGTCAGAACCTCTTTTAAGAGCATACAAGGAAAATCTAATGATGTTCTTGATCTTATTCATACCGATTTGTGTGGCCCTACTAGAGTTAAAAAAATTTCATGGTAATAGATATTTTATGCTAATCATTGATGATTATTCTAGAATGACGTGGGTTACTTTTTTAAGGGAGAAATCTAAAAATTTTGAAAAGTTTAAAATATTTAAGGCTAAAGTTGAGATAGAGACAAGATTGGAGATTTAATATTTAAGGTAAGATTATGGTGGAGAATTCACATCCAGTGAGTTTACTAACTTTTGTGAGAAGCATGGTATAAGGAGACAATTTTCTACTCCTCGGACACCTCAGCAGAATGGGGTTGTGGAAAGGAAGAACATAACTATCTTGGATGCTACTTGAACAATGATGATGGAAGCTAGTCTACCTCATATCTACTGGAGAGAAGTAGTAAGCACAACAGTCTATACATTCAACAAAGTAAATATCAAAGGAGAAACTGGTAAGACACCTTATGAATTATGGTTTGGTAATACACCTACAGTTAAGTATTTTAGAATATTTTGTAGTAAATGTTATATCAGGAGAGATGATATCATTGGAAAATTTGATCCTAGATGTGATGAAGGAATATTTCTTTGTTATTCTAATGAAAGAAAGATGTATAGATGTTATAACAAGAGATTGCAGAGAATTATGGAGAGTGCTAATGTTAGGGTGGATGAGCTGAATAGAAGTCAAATCAGAATTTATGAGCAAGAACCGGCAATGGAAATGATCATAATTGAACCGGTAACACCTTTACCGGAACATAATGTTGAACTAGTTACTCCGGCAATATCAGAAAATTCAATAGTAACTGAAGAACTGTGAAGAGGAACAGAGAGTCATAAGACTCCTAGGTATGTGAGATTGAATCATTCAGAAGATCAGATCATTGGGGATAAGAACAATGGAGTGATGACAAGAAGGAGACTAGCAACTAATGAGGTATGTTTAGTTTATCAAGTTGAACCGGTATCAGTAATTGAAGCATGTAAAGATGATTGTTGGTTGAAAGCTATGGAAGAAGAATTAGATTGGATTGAGAAGAATAACAAATGGACTTTACTTCCCCGACCTAAAAATAAGAATGTTATTGGAACTATATGGGTTTGTAGGAATAAATTGAATGAAGATGGACAAGTTGTAAGTAATAAAGCTAGTTTGGTTTGTAAAGGATATTCTCATAAGGAAGGAATTGATTATGGTGAATCTTTTGCACTTGTAGCTAGGATTGAAGCTATAAGATTATTTCTTGACTTTGCTACTCATAAGAACTATAAGGTTTATCAAATGGATGTTAAGTATGCATTTTTGAATGGGGATCTTGATGAGGAAGTTTATATTGAGAAACCTAATGGTTTTTCACTTTCAGATGATAAAAACATGGTTTGCAGGTTAAGGAAGGCTTTATATGGATTGAAACAGGCACCTAGAGCTTGGTATGCAAGGTTAGATAAATATCTTTTGAAGCTTGGTTTCACTAAAGGTAATGTTGACAGTAATTTATATTATAAATTCACTGATGATGATATATTGATTATTGAAGTTTTTGTTGATGACATCATTTTTGGAGGTGAAGATAAGTTGTGCATGGAATTTTCTAAGAATATGGAGAAAGAATTTGAAATGTCTATGGCTGGGGAAATAAAAAATTTCTTAGGTTTGCAGATTACTCAGATTGATAAATGTATTTTCATATGTCAAACTAAGTATGCTAGGGAAGTGTTGAAGAAGTTTGGTATGATAGACTCTAAACCGGTAAGTACTCCTATGGTTACAAGTGATAAATTGACAAGGAAAGATGAATCTGGACCGGTAAATCCTACAAGATACAAATCTATGATTGGAGGTCTGCTATATTTGACATAGACTAGGCCTGACATAATGAATGTTATTTGTATTACATCTAGATATCATAGTGATCCTAGAGAAAATCATGAGAGCGCGGTGAAAATAATTTTTAGATACTTGCAATGTACATCTGAATATGGTTTGTGGTACCCTAAGGATGATGACTTTACTTTATGTGCATATACAGATGCAGATTGGGTTGGAGATGTTGATGACCAAAAAAGTACTTCCAGTGGAGCTTTCTTTCTTGCAAAGAAGTTTGTTTCATGGATCAGCAAGGAACAATCATGTACTTCTTTATCTACTGTTGAAGCTGAGTATGTTGTTGCTACTACTAATTGTGCACAAGTTCTATGGATGAAGCAAATGTTGACGGATATTAAAGTGCATTGCATTGGACCGGTAGTTATTCACCGTGATAACTCAGTTGCTATTGACATATCAAAGAATCTGGTATTTCACTCTAAGACAAAGCACATATCTATCAAGTATAACTTTTTGAGGGAGGTGGAAGAAAATGAAGTTAGATTGGTTTATGTGAACACTAAAGAGAAGATTGCAAATATTTTCACTAAACCTTTGCCTAAAAAAACCATTTCAGTACCTGAGAGACAGATGAGGGGTTTCTACCCCTCCGACAAAGAACTGGTTGATGTTATTTGGCATCAGTTTAGTATGCATTATCAAATATATCATTCATTCTGACATTGATGTGGGGATGATGTTGCTCAGGGGTAGTAGTTAGCCTTGTGTTTCAGTGGTTTTTGGTTTTTGCTTTGATATTTTTGTCATAATTTTGGCATTGATGTCAAAGGGGGAGAGATATGTATGAAAAATAGACCTTTACAGAGATATCATTCACAGGGGGAGTTTGGTCTTTGTTTCAGAACTTCATTGCTATATCTTGTGTGGGAGATTGTTGTTTGTCTTCCATTAGGGGACACTTGTTTGGCATTTCTTGGCACTTGGATGTTTTTCACATCTAGTGTTGCCATAAATGCCAAAGGGCGAGATTGTTGGCCATTTGGAGGAATTGATTATGTGTTGCATTGATTTTTTATCATTGATGTCAACACTAGTTGTTTTGGTTGCTTTATCGGCACCCTTCTGGTCCCGGTAGGTTGTTTGATTTCTGGTTGGATTGGATCCAACATGATCCGGTATGCTCCACTATATTTGGGTTATGGAATTAACTTATTCATGTTCATGTTCAGTCAGTTGGTTTTAATCTAGTGATCAAATGCTATCCTGTATATTGGTATGCTTGGTTTCTTGTTCTGGCGAGGGTTTCAATGATAGAGCTTTGCTAAAGATTTTTGATGATATGCATTGTTACTACTAATCAAGTTGCCATTAGGTTCATGTCAAAGTTATTCTATATACTCTAGTCAAATATCTCTACCAAGATATTTAGTCGGTATGCACAGTCTAGTCGGTTATTGAAGAAAGTAGTCTCAAAACGTAGTATACACCGAGTTGTCTACCAAGTATCATTTCATGTCTACCGAGTAGAAAAGATGACACACCAAGTTGATATACACCGAGTGAAATGTGTTACCAGATTCATTGAACCTAGACATACATATGAAAATGTGTTACAAGATCGAGGCACATCTAACCGTTATCACATTGGAAATTGCACTTAAAGATTGTGTATGATTTTGAGGTCATCTAACCAATGAAATAATTTGCATGGTTATTCATTTGATAAATCATATTTGTAAGATCGAAGCAATAAATGGATCACCATCATAAGAGATCTATTTATACAGCATGAGTTAAGAATTAAAAAGTGTGTGTGTGCATGAGTGTAAGAAGACTGTTACAGAGACACAAAGGTCATCGAGAAGGTTTTTAGAGAATAGTCAAAGAACAGAGTAAACAGAAGGGTTTATCGAGTTACTATATGGGTTACCGAGGTATGCTATAAGAAAGGTAACTTATTCTGAGCACATAGAATCTACTATAACATTCCATATGTAAAGTTGCAGATATTTGTAATGATTTTATTGTAATATTTTGAAGTTGTAAGAGAAACCTTTAACAGGGTAAAAGACTCTAATCAAGTCTATAAATTGTAAAGCCTCTAACCAGGTGCAGCATTTAGATGAAGTGTTGTGAAATCCTTTAGCAAGGTAGATCTAACAGATCTTGTTACTTGTAACAGCGTAAGCTATCAGAAATAGCTAAACATGTAGCTCTAACTGAGCACTCTTTATTATTGCAGTAGTGAAGTTGTGGGTGCCATCCCCACTGCAGTTTTTCTCTCTAACCAAGAGTTTCTGTGTAACCAAAATATGTGTTATGGAGTGAATCATGTATGATTGTTATCTATTTGTTTTAGCTTTATATTATGTTACTGCAGTATTCGGTTTATGCATAACAGTAAAGTTATTATTGAAGAAAAGTTTTGGAGTACTGATTCACCCCTCCCCTCTCAGTACATTAGCTTTCCATATTGGACCTAACAATTGGTATCAGAGCTTGAATCTTGGAAAAGGGTTTAACTGCCTAAAGAGAAAGATCTTATCAATGGAAGGCTATAAACAATCTCGTAGGATTGTATATCTGCAAGAAGAACTGGATAATGTTAATCAAGTAATTGCAGACATGCAAAGACAAATGCAAAAATATTTGAAAGTAAGAAGAAGATTATCTGATGATTTGCAGGACTCTCAAGAGTTAGTGGAACAAATTGAGACATCATCTAAGAACAGTATATCTGAAGAAACTGAAGAAATGATTGGAGTATTGAAAGAAAAGAACAAAGCACTGGCTGATCAACTGAAAGCAATGAAAAGAGAACATGAACATTTCAACACACAGATGACTGAAAATCTTGATGCATTGAGGACATCCAAGGATAAAGCAAGAGATCTAGAAAGAGAGAAATAACAACTTGAAGTCTTAGTATCTAATAAGAATGATGAAATCACAAGGTTGACTGGAATTCAACAAAACCTGTCAGATCA